>NC_142113.1:34755000-34875742 GCF_056152115.1 Neolamprologus brichardi | reverse complement strand
CTGATGAAGGGTGGCAGCAGGTCCGCTATGGGAGGAGGGGTCGCTCCCGTATGCGGGCCAATACCTATCGACCCCAATCTCAAGACCAGGACTGGTCTTCTTGGAACCGGGGAGGTGGGGGCCCAGGGGGGAAGGACCGCGCATACCTCGGTCCTCCCCAGGGAGGACGGGGCCGTAACCCACGTCCTAACCAGCCTGTGCCTCCCTTTAGGGTTCCTTCCTTCCCGCGTCGTCCTCCTCCCATGCCACCAAGATATTGGGGGCCACAACAAAGATCGTATGCGGAGGTGGTTCGCCAGGCCAACCCCAGATGGGGGGGCAATGCCGGGGATGGTGGTTTTTTCCGGCAACCTTGGGTTAGGCAGCAGGGGAGGTTTCCTCAACTTAGGGGACAGCAGGGAAACATGTCTGCGGACCCCAAATTTGGGGCATTGGTGCGCCAATTAAAAAAGGTGATTAAGATTGTGCACCACTTACGACAGGTCACTGGAGAGAAGTCTCAACCCCAGATGATCTCCCGGATGGTGGACATGTTGGCTAATGTCATTAAGCCAGCAGCCCCCAACGCAAGGACGGCTGATATGATCGTTGGTAATGCCAAAAACTGGGGCCACACCACCATGGTGATCCTTCGGGATCATTATGAAACAGCCTTGGAAGAGACGTTGGGGGGTTTGGTCCTGGATACAGATGTGGACTGGAGGGTGGCCTTTGAAGTTGCAACAAGATGGGCTCGGCGTAATTTGCCACGATTGCCTCGGGACGTGGTGGAGCATGCTGAAGCCTTGGTGACAGCTGCCATGGGACCGGATGGTAACCCTCAAAGAGATGGAACAACCGAGCCAACCGATGCCGGACAACATCAGGGGGATGAACCGATGGGGGGAGACGAATCCACACGGGGGACATTGGGACGCAGACACACACAAGAGGATCCTTCCCAGGTGGCCTTTGTGGAGGAAGTGGTTACAACACACCAGCGATCCACTCAAACCAATGGGGAACAGGGGGGACAAGAGGCAACGCGTGGACAGCAGGACGGCCCAAATGGAGACGACTTTTGGGACCAAATTGTGACAGCGTCCTCACCGTTCACAGACGCCCCCCCTCAGCCACCGAGGGTGCAGAGGGTCCGGGGGAGGGACCCGAGTTTGGATAAGTCAAGGGCCGAGGAGCCGCTGGTACGACTTCCTGCTAGAGGCATCACGGTTGAGGCTCATGTCCACAGAGATCCGCAAGGCGGTTCAGCTGAAGAAGTTGACTTGTTGGACTTTGATTCAGTTCTGGAGGAGCCAAGTCGGGTCTCTACCCCACAACTTAACAAGTTTGGACCGACCAGACATATTAGAACGGATCGGAAAATGGTGGATTGGACGGTCTCAGTTTCTAAGAAGTGGCTCTTTATTGGTGATTCCAACCTGTCCAGGCTTCCTCATCATGGATTTGCAGATCTCCAGATAGATAGCTTCCCAGGGGCCAATTTTCGGCACCTGGGGGAGGTTCTTTTGAAGGCAGTCGTGCAGGTTCGGGTTGAAAAAGTGCTGATTTCATGTGGGCTGAACTCCCGGGGGCAAAAGTTTAAAGAAACGACTCTTAGGCAGTTGCAGACGGCCATCCGTATGGTCAAGAGACGTTTTCCATTTGCGGAAATATGGGTTCCTTTGCTGAACTACTCAACGGCTTTGCCTGAGTCAGAGCAGAGGAACCTGATTATGCTGAACGGCCACATTTTCAGGAACTTGCCCTTTGTCAGCCCACTCCCTGTGGATCAGTTCCAGACTGAAAGTGACAACATTCATTGGACCAGGGGAACGGCACGGGACATGTTTAACCATTGGTCGACTGCGTTAAACTTGTAAGCCCCTTGAACCCTCTAGGGGAGGGGCTTGGGGGTGAGAAACCCCTGACGGCGCAAAATGTCATTATTTTGGCAAAACATTTCACTCCCACACAGGCTCAATTTGATATTTTAAACAAGGGTCTTTCTTTTGTCCCCACTTTGGATTTACAAAAGGGACAGAAACATCAATTAAAATTGGACATACAAAATTATCATCGCAAATTAAGCCTGGCGGCGTACTTTCAGGGATCAGAACGAACTGGGAAACAGCCATTCACACCACCTTCAGATTGGATTCCACAAAAGGAGAAAGTGCCGGAGGAAATTCATTTGTTAATTGAGAAGGATTTAAAAGATTTTAATAAATATTTTACAGTAAGGGAGGAAAAATGTAACTTAACAAGGGAGGAAAATCAAGCGATTAGGCAACTTATGAAGGCAAAACACATTATTATTAAGCCGGCAGATAAGGGTAGTTCGGTGGTGGTTTTGGATAGGGACCAGTATGTCTTGGAAGTTTCCAGGCAATTAAGCGACCAAGTTTATTATAGAAAATTAGATGAACCGATTTATTTGGACACAATTCCTATAATTCATGATATTGTAAACACATTAAAGGTTAAAAAATTCATTAATCACAAACAGGCAAAGTATTTAAAGGGTTTAGATGAACCTAGAGAGAGACGCTTCTACGTTCTTCCTAAGATTCACAAGCCCCCGGAGACATGGACGGTACCATTCCAGGTCCCTCCGGGTAGGCCTATAGTTTCAGATTGTGGGAGTGAAACTTATGCAACAGCTGAATTTATTGATTTTTTTCTGAATCCGTTATCGGTTCTTCATCCTTCTTATGTGAAGGACACATATCATTTTATTGAAATAGTGACTGGTTTAACACTTTCTGAAGATGTTTTGTTTTTTAGTCTAGATGTAGACAGTTTATATACTAATATTCCCATTGCCGCGGGATTGGAAACTGTTAAAAAGGTTTTTTTGAAGTACCCTGATGAGAGTAGACCAGACGAGGAAGTATTGCGACTACTTGAGATTAATTTGACAAGAAATGATTTTGTTTTTGATGAAAAGTTTTATTTGCAGATCAAAGGGACTGCAATGGGGAAGAGATTTGCCCCCGCATATGCGAATCTCTTTATGGCTAATTGGGAAGAAGGGGCATTAGCCAAGTGCCCAAAGAAACCAATTCATTACCTCCGTTATTTGGATGATATATGGGGGGTATGGGGTTATTCTTTAGAAGAATTCGGGGATTTTATGGAAATTTTGAATTCTCATGACCCCTCCATTAAACTAAAATCTGAAATTAATTCTTCAGCCATTGATTTCTTGGATACGACGGTCTACAAGGGTCATGATTTTGCTTTAAGTGGTAAACTGGATGTTAAAGTTTTTTTCAAAAAGACGGACACGCACGCTCTTTTATTTAAGTCCAGTTTTCATCCTCAACACACTTTTAAGGGACTTGTTAAGTCACAACTTTTACGTTTTTCTCGGATTTGTACGAGACAGGAAGATTTTTGGGAAGCGGTACATATTTTGTTTCGCGCGTTACGAACTAGAGGCTATTCCAGGTCCTTTTTGAGAAGATGCTTAGCATCTTTCAGGGAACAGAAACTTATAAGGCAAAATAAGATGATTCCCTTAATCACTCAATTTTCTTCGGTCAGTAGGACCCTTAATTACAGATTTAAGGAGAATTTTGAGACAATTCTGGGTAATACGGGGCTGTTGAGTGATTATGATGTCATTTCAGCATATAAGAAAAATAAAAATCTAAAAGACCTTTTAGTTAGAGCAAAGCTCAAATCTTTGGAAGAGAAATCCCATGGTTACATGGAGAATTTTTGCTCACTGAAATATGTTAAAAACTCAACAACCAAAAGAATGTTTAATTTAACACAAGATTTTTCACCACAAACCAAAAATGTGGTTTATTTGATTTTTTGTACAAAATGTGACATGAAGTATGTCGGTGAAACAAGGAACACAATCAGGATGAGAATGTGGCAACATAAATATAACATTCTAAACAAAAAACAAACTCAGACTCCCTTGGTTGGACATTTTCTTTCACACGGATTCCAAGCACTTAGGATTGCAGGAATTCGCAGTAATGTGACTTGGACACATAGGGAGCGGAAAGCCACGGAACGACGATGGATCTATTGGTTGGGCACAAGGGAACCACTTGGCCTGAACCTTAAATGGCAGTGAGTTTAGTTTGAAGGCCAAGACCAAGCTTGTCCGGCCTATGAGCCTGGCTTAAGTTTATTTCCTATCCCCAATCACTACCCTAACCCTATCCTACTTCCTTACCCCTATCCCAATCCCTTCCCCATTTCCAATCCCCTTCCCCTATTCCTAATCCTAACCCTATTCCACACTCCTATCCCCTATCCTGTTTCCTTACCCTAACCCTAACCACCTTCCCACTCCTAGCCCTAACCCCAACCCATAACCCCAACCCCAAATCCTTATCCTACCCCTAATCCTTTTCCCTTATCCTAACCCTAATTCCCTTCCCCATTTCAAATCCCCTTCCCCTATTCCTAATCCTAACCCTATTCCACACTCCTATCCCCTATCCTGTTTCCTTACCCTAACCCTAACCCCTAACCCTAACCCTACCCTAACCCTAACCCTAACCCCCTAACCCCTAACCCTAACCTAACCTAACCCTAACCCCTACCCCTACACCTAACCCTAACCCTAACCCCCTACCCCTAACCCTAACCCTAACCACTCCTAGCCCTAACCCTAACCCATTGTCCCAACCCTTGTCCTATATCCTTACCCTAATCCCCTTCCCTACTCCTATTCCTAACCCTAGTCCCTTTCCCTTCCCCCACCCCCATTTATTTTGTTTTTGTACATTTCATTGTAAGTATTTTAAATATATTAATATATAACCTTTGTGGGTTTTGATATAGAGGTTATAACAATATATACACACAGTTTGAATAAATACTCTGTAATAAATATGTGAATAAATAAATGCTTGTCATAAGTATATAAATATGTAAATATTTTAGTTTAAAAACTTTTTCTGTAAATAGTAAATTTACTTTATATACCGCCATTTAGTTCATATAATTTCATATGGTGTGGTTTTAGTTCATTAGAATCTTGTTGGTAAGGTTTAAAAACGTTTTCTTTAATTCATTTAGACTGTGGTGTTTTCTTTTTGTTTAAAAACTTCAGAAGCCGTAGGGGCGGAGCCAGAGCTTACTTAAGAGGTGAGCCTGCAGGCCAGGCTCATTCTTTCGTTGCCCTTCGACGAAGACAGTCGCTCTTTCTGCAGCAGACTTATTTTAGTTAGTTTGGAGTGTGCCCAGGCCTGAAGAAGACCAATATAGGTCGAAACGTCGCCACAGCGGCACACGATTATTTAATTTTTTGAACCTTTTTAGAGGTATTTTTAGTTTTTAAGAGTTTTATTTTTTTATTTTTTTATTTTTTTATTTTTTATTTTTTGGTTTTTTCAAAAAAACAAAAAAATATAAAAAAATTAACAAAAACAAAAAAAACACAAAAAAATATTGAAAACTTAACCAGCCCTCCATCATGACTGATGAAGGGTGGCAGCAGGTCCGCTATGGGAGGAGGGGTCGCTCCCGTATGCGGGCCAATACCTATCGACCCCAATCTCAAGACCAGGACTGGTCTTCTTGGAACCGGGGAGGTGGGGGCCCAGGGGGGAAGGACCGCGCATACCTCGGTCCTCCCCAGGGAGGACGGGGCCGTAACCCACGTCCTAACCAGCCTGTGCCTCCCTTTAGGGTTCCTTCCTTCCCGCGTCGTCCTCCTCCCATGCCACCAAGATATTGGGGGCCACAACAAAGATCGTATGCGGAGGTGGTTCGCCAGGCCAACCCCAGATGGGGGGGCAATGCCGGGGATGGTGGTTTTTTCCGGCAACCTTGGGTTAGGCAGCAGGGGAGGTTTCCTCAACTTAGGGGACAGCAGGGAAACATGTCTGCGGACCCCAAATTTGGGGCATTGGTGCGCCAATTAAAAAAGGTGATTAAGATTGTGCACCACTTACGACAGGTCACTGGAGAGAAGTCTCAACCCCAGATGATCTCCCGGATGGTGGACATGTTGGCTAATGTCATTAAGCCAGCAGCCCCCAACGCAAGGACGGCTGATATGATCGTTGGTAATGCCAAAAACTGGGGCCACACCACCATGGTGATCCTTCGGGATCATTATGAAACAGCCTTGGAAGAGACGTTGGGGGGTTTGGTCCTGGATACAGATGTGGACTGGAGGGTGGCCTTTGAAGTTGCAACAAGATGGGCTCGGCGTAATTTGCCACGATTGCCTCGGGACGTGGTGGAGCATGCTGAAGCCTTGGTGACAGCTGCCATGGGACCGGATGGTAACCCTCAAAGAGATGGAACAACCGAGCCAACCGATGCCGGACAACATCAGGGGGATGAACCGATGGGGGGAGACGAATCCACACGGGGGACATTGGGACGCAGACACACACAAGAGGATCCTTCCCAGGTGGCCTTTGTGGAGGAAGTGGTTACAACACACCAGCGATCCACTCAAACCAATGGGGAACAGGGGGGACAAGAGGCAACGCGTGGACAGCAGGATGGCCCAAATGGAGACGACTTTTGGGACCAAATTGTGACAGCGTCCTCACCGTTCACAGACGCCCCCCCTCAGCCACCGAGGGTGCAGAGGGTCCGGGGGAGGGACCCGAGTTTGGATAAGTCAAGGGCCGAGGAGCCGCTGGTACGACTTCCTGCTAGAGGCATCACGGTTGAGGCTCATGTCCACAGAGATCCGCAAGGCGGTTCAGCTGAAGAAGTTGACTTGTTGGACTTTGATTCAGTTCTGGAGGAGCCAAGTCGGGTCTCTACCCCACAACTTAACAAGTTTGGACCGACCAGACATATTAGAACGGATCGGAAAATGGTGGATTGGACGGTCTCAGTTTCTAAGAAGTGGCTCTTTATTGGTGATTCCAACCTGTCCAGGCTTCCTCATCATGGATTTGCAGATCTCCAGATAGATAGCTTCCCAGGGGCCAATTTTCGGCACCTGGGGGAGGTTCTTTTGAAGGCAGTCGTGCAGGTTCGGGTTGAAAAAGTGCTGATTTCATGTGGGCTGAACTCCCGGGGGCAAAAGTTTAAAGAAACGACTCTTAGGCAGTTGCAGACGGCCATCCGTATGGTCAAGAGACGTTTTCCATTTGCGGAAATATGGGTTCCTTTGCTGAACTACTCAACGGCTTTGCCTGAGTCAGAGCAGAGGAACCTGATTATGCTGAACGGCCACATTTTCAGGAACTTGCCCTTTGTCAGCCCACTCCCTGTGGATCAGTTCCAGACTGAAAGTGACAACATTCATTGGACCAGGGGAACGGCACGGGACATGTTTAACCATTGGTCGACTGCGTTAAACTTGTAAGCCCCTTGAACCCTCTAGGGGAGGGGCTTGGGGGTGAGAAACCCCTGACGGCGCAAAATGTCATTATTTTGGCAAAACATTTCACTCCCACACAGGCTCAATTTGATATTTTAAACAAGGGTCTTTCTTTTGTCCCCACTTTGGATTTACAAAAGGGACAGAAACATCAATTAAAATTGGACATACAAAATTATCATCGCAAATTAAGCCTGGCGGCGTACTTTCAGGGATCAGAACGAACTGGGAAACAGCCATTCACACCACCTTCAGATTGGATTCCACAAAAGGAGAAAGTGCCGGAGGAAATTCATTTGTTAATTGAGAAGGATTTAAAAGATTTTAATAAATATTTTACAGTAAGGGAGGAAAAATGTAACTTAACAAGGGAGGAAAATCAAGCGATTAGGCAACTTATGAAGGCAAAACACATTATTATTAAGCCGGCAGATAAGGGTAGTTCGGTGGTGGTTTTGGATAGGGACCAGTATGTCTTGGAAGTTTCCAGGCAATTAAGCGACCAAGTTTATTATAGAAAATTAGATGAACCGATTTATTTGGACACAATTCCTATAATTCATGATATTGTAAACACATTAAAGGTTAAAAAATTCATTAATCACAAACAGGCAAAGTATTTAAAGGGTTTAGATGAACCTAGAGAGAGACGCTTCTACGTTCTTCCTAAGATTCACAAGCCCCCGGAGACATGGACGGTACCATTCCAGGTCCCTCCGGGTAGGCCTATAGTTTCAGATTGTGGGAGTGAAACTTATGCAACAGCTGAATTTATTGATTTTTTTCTGAATCCGTTATCGGTTCTTCATCCTTCTTATGTGAAGGACACATATCATTTTATTGAAATAGTGACTGGTTTAACACTTTCTGAAGATGTTTTGTTTTTTAGTCTAGATGTAGACAGTTTATATACTAATATTCCCATTGCCGCGGGATTGGAAACTGTTAAAAAGGTTTTTTTGAAGTACCCTGATGAGAGTAGACCAGACGAGGAAGTATTGCGACTACTTGAGATTAATTTGACAAGAAATGATTTTGTTTTTGATGAAAAGTTTTATTTGCAGATCAAAGGGACTGCAATGGGGAAGAGATTTGCCCCCGCATATGCGAATCTCTTTATGGCTAATTGGGAAGAAGGGGCATTAGCCAAGTGCCCAAAGAAACCAATTCATTACCTCCGTTATTTGGATGATATATGGGGGGTATGGGGTTATTCTTTAGAAGAATTCGGGGATTTTATGGAAATTTTGAATTCTCATGACCCCTCCATTAAACTAAAATCTGAAATTAATTCTTCAGCCATTGATTTCTTGGATACGACGGTCTACAAGGGTCATGATTTTGCTTTAAGTGGTAAACTGGATGTTAAAGTTTTTTTCAAAAAGACGGACACGCACGCTCTTTTATTTAAGTCCAGTTTTCATCCTCAACACACTTTTAAGGGACTTGTTAAGTCACAACTTTTACGTTTTTCTCGGATTTGTACGAGACAGGAAGATTTTTGGGAAGCGGTACATATTTTGTTTCGCGCGTTACGAACTAGAGGCTATTCCAGGTCCTTTTTGAGAAGATGCTTAGCATCTTTCAGGGAACAGAAACTTATAAGGCAAAATAAGATGATTCCCTTAATCACTCAATTTTCTTCGGTCAGTAGGACCCTTAATTACAGATTTAAGGAGAATTTTGAGACAATTCTGGGTAATACGGGGCTGTTGAGTGATTATGATGTCATTTCAGCATATAAGAAAAATAAAAATCTAAAAGACCTTTTAGTTAGAGCAAAGCTCAAATCTTTGGAAGAGAAATCCCATGGTTACATGGAGAATTTTTGCTCACTGAAATATGTTAAAAACTCAACAACCAAAAGAATGTTTAATTTAACACAAGATTTTTCACCACAAACCAAAAATGTGGTTTATTTGATTTTTTGTACAAAATGTGACATGAAGTATGTCGGTGAAACAAGGAACACAATCAGGATGAGAATGTGGCAACATAAATATAACATTCTAAACAAAAAACAAACTCAGACTCCCTTGGTTGGACATTTTCTTTCACACGGATTCCAAGCACTTAGGATTGCAGGAATTCGCAGTAATGTGACTTGGACACATAGGGAGCGGAAAGCCACGGAACGACGATGGATCTATTGGTTGGGCACAAGGGAACCACTTGGCCTGAACCTTAAATGGCAGTGAGTTTAGTTTGAAGGCCAAGACCAAGCTTGTCCGGCCTATGAGCCTGGCTTAAGTTTATTTCCTATCCCCAATCACTACCCTAACCCTATCCTACTTCCTTACCCCTATCCCAATCCCTTCCCCATTTCCAATCCCCTTCCCCTATTCCTAATCCTAACCCTATTCCACACTCCTATCCCCTATCCTGTTTCCTTACCCTAACCCTAACCACCTTCCCACTCCTAGCCCTAACCCCAACCCATAACCCCAACCCCAAATCCTTATCCTACCCCTAATCCTTTTCCCTTATCCTAACCCTAATTCCCTTCCCCATTTCAAATCCCCTTCCCCTATTCCTAATCCTAACCCTATTCCACACTCCTATCCCCTATCCTGTTTCCTTACCCTAACCCTAACCCCTAACCCTAACCCTACCCTAACCCTAACCCTAACCCCCTAACCCCTAACCCTAACCTAACCTAACCCTAACCCCTACCCCTACACCTAACCCTAACCCTAACCCCCTACCCCTAACCCTAACCCTAACCACTCCTAGCCCTAACCCTAACCCATTGTCCCAACCCTTGTCCTATATCCTTACCCTAATCCCCTTCCCTACTCCTATTCCTAACCCTAGTCCCTTTCCCTTCCCCCACCCCCATTTATTTTGTTTTTGTACATTTCATTGTAAGTATTTTAAATATATTAATATATAACCTTTGTGGGTTTTGATATAGAGGTTATAACAATATATACACACAGTTTGAATAAATACTCTGTAATAAATATGTGAATAAATAAATGCTTGTCATAAGTATATAAATATGTAAATATTTTAGTTTAAAAACTTTTTCTGTAAATAGTAAATTTACTTTATATACCGCCATTTAGTTCATATAATTTCATATGGTGTGGTTTTAGTTCATTAGAATCTTGTTGGTAAGGTTTAAAAACGTTTTCTTTAATTCATTTAGACTGTGGTGTTTTCTTTTTGTTTAAAAACTTCAGAAGCCGTAGGGGCGGAGCCAGAGCTTACTTAAGAGGTGAGCCTGCAGGCCAGGCTCATTCTTTCGTTGCCCTTCGACGAAGACAGTCGCTCTTTCTGCAGCAGACTTATTTTAGTTAGTTTGGAGTGTGCCCAGGCCTGAAGAAGACCAATATAGGTCGAAACGTCGCCACAGCGGCACACGATTATTTAATTTTTTGAACCTTTTTAGAGGTATTTTTAGTTTTTAAGAGTTTTATTTTTTTATTTTTTTATTTTTTTATTTTTTATTTTTTGGTTTTTTCAAAAAAACAAAAAAATATAAAAAAATTAACAAAAACAAAAAAAACACAAAAAAATATTGAAAACTTAACCAGCCCTCCATCATGACTGATGAAGGGTGGCAGCAGGTCCGCTATGGGAGGAGGGGTCGCTCCCGTATGCGGGCCAATACCTATCGACCCCAATCTCAAGACCAGGACTGGTCTTCTTGGAACCGGGGAGGTGGGGGCCCAGGGGGGAAGGACCGCGCATACCTCGGTCCTCCCCAGGGAGGACGGGGCCGTAACCCACGTCCTAACCAGCCTGTGCCTCCCTTTAGGGTTCCTTCCTTCCCGCGTCGTCCTCCTCCCATGCCACCAAGATATTGGGGGCCACAACAAAGATCGTATGCGGAGGTGGTTCGCCAGGCCAACCCCAGATGGGGGGGCAATGCCGGGGATGGTGGTTTTTTCCGGCAACCTTGGGTTAGGCAGCAGGGGAGGTTTCCTCAACTTAGGGGACAGCAGGGAAACATGTCTGCGGACCCCAAATTTGGGGCATTGGTGCGCCAATTAAAAAAGGTGATTAAGATTGTGCACCACTTACGACAGGTCACTGGAGAGAAGTCTCAACCCCAGATGATCTCCCGGATGGTGGACATGTTGGCTAATGTCATTAAGCCAGCAGCCCCCAACGCAAGGACGGCTGATATGATCGTTGGTAATGCCAAAAACTGGGGCCACACCACCATGGTGATCCTTCGGGATCATTATGAAACAGCCTTGGAAGAGACGTTGGGGGGTTTGGTCCTGGATACAGATGTGGACTGGAGGGTGGCCTTTGAAGTTGCAACAAGATGGGCTCGGCGTAATTTGCCACGATTGCCTCGGGACGTGGTGGAGCATGCTGAAGCCTTGGTGACAGCTGCCATGGGACCGGATGGTAACCCTCAAAGAGATGGAACAACCGAGCCAACCGATGCCGGACAACATCAGGGGGATGAACCGATGGGGGGAGACGAATCCACACGGGGGACATTGGGACGCAGACACACACAAGAGGATCCTTCCCAGGTGGCCTTTGTGGAGGAAGTGGTTACAACACACCAGCGATCCACTCAAACCAATGGGGAACAGGGGGGACAAGAGGCAACGCGTGGACAGCAGGACGGCCCAAATGGAGACGACTTTTGGGACCAAATTGTGACAGCGTCCTCACCGTTCACAGACGCCCCCCCTCAGCCACCGAGGGTGCAGAGGGTCCGGGGGAGGGACCCGAGTTTGGATAAGTCAAGGGCCGAGGAGCCGCTGGTACGACTTCCTGCTAGAGGCATCACGGTTGAGGCTCATGTCCACAGAGATCCGCAAGGCGGTTCAGCTGAAGAAGTTGACTTGTTGGACTTTGATTCAGTTCTGGAGGAGCCAAGTCGGGTCTCTACCCCACAACTTAACAAGTTTGGACCGACCAGACATATTAGAACGGATCGGAAAATGGTGGATTGGACGGTCTCAGTTTCTAAGAAGTGGCTCTTTATTGGTGATTCCAACCTGTCCAGGCTTCCTCATCATGGATTTGCAGATCTCCAGATAGATAGCTTCCCAGGGGCCAATTTTCGGCACCTGGGGGAGGTTCTTTTGAAGGCAGTCGTGCAGGTTCGGGTTGAAAAAGTGCTGATTTCATGTGGGCTGAACTCCCGGGGGCAAAAGTTTAAAGAAACGACTCTTAGGCAGTTGCAGACGGCCATCCGTATGGTCAAGAGACGTTTTCCATTTGCGGAAATATGGGTTCCTTTGCTGAACTACTCAACGGCTTTGCCTGAGTCAGAGCAGAGGAACCTGATTATGCTGAACGGCCACATTTTCAGGAACTTGCCCTTTGTCAGCCCACTCCCTGTGGATCAGTTCCAGACTGAAAGTGACAACATTCATTGGACCAGGGGAACGGCACGGGACATGTTTAACCATTGGTCGACTGCGTTAAACTTGTAAGCCCCTTGAACCCTCTAGGGGAGGGGCTTGGGGGTGAGAAACCCCTGACGGCGCAAAATGTCATTATTTTGGCAAAACATTTCACTCCCACACAGGCTCAATTTGATATTTTAAACAAGGGTCTTTCTTTTGTCCCCACTTTGGATTTACAAAAGGGACAGAAACATCAATTAAAATTGGACATACAAAATTATCATCGCAAATTAAGCCTGGCGGCGTACTTTCAGGGATCAGAACGAACTGGGAAACAGCCATTCACACCACCTTCAGATTGGATTCCACAAAAGGAGAAAGTGCCGGAGGAAATTCATTTGTTAATTGAGAAGGATTTAAAAGATTTTAATAAATATTTTACAGTAAGGGAGGAAAAATGTAACTTAACAAGGGAGGAAAATCAAGCGATTAGGCAACTTATGAAGGCAAAACACATTATTATTAAGCCGGCAGATAAGGGTAGTTCGGTGGTGGTTTTGGATAGGGACCAGTATGTCTTGGAAGTTTCCAGGCAATTAAGCGACCAAGTTTATTATAGAAAATTAGATGAACCGATTTATTTGGACACAATTCCTATAATTCATGATATTGTAAACACATTAAAGGTTAAAAAATTCATTAATCACAAACAGGCAAAGTATTTAAAGGGTTTAGATGAACCTAGAGAGAGACGCTTCTACGTTCTTCCTAAGATTCACAAGCCCCCGGAGACATGGACGGTACCATTCCAGGTCCCTCCGGGTAGGCCTATAGTTTCAGATTGTGGGAGTGAAACTTATGCAACAGCTGAATTTATTGATTTTTTTCTGAATCCGTTATCGGTTCTTCATCCTTCTTATGTGAAGGACACATATCATTTTATTGAAATAGTGACTGGTTTAACACTTTCTGAAGATGTTTTGTTTTTTAGTCTAGATGTAGACAGTTTATATACTAATATTCCCATTGCCGCGGGATTGGAAACTGTTAAAAAGGTTTTTTTGAAGTACCCTGATGAGAGTAGACCAGACGAGGAAGTATTGCGACTACTTGAGATTAATTTGACAAGAAATGATTTTGTTTTTGATGAAAAGTTTTATTTGCAGATCAAAGGGACTGCAATGGGGAAGAGATTTGCCCCCGCATATGCGAATCTCTTTATGGCTAATTGGGAAGAAGGGGCATTAGCCAAGTGCCCAAAGAAACCAATTCATTACCTCCGTTATTTGGATGATATATGGGGGGTATGGGGTTATTCTTTAGAAGAATTCGGGGATTTTATGGAAATTTTGAATTCTCATGACCCCTCCATTAAACTAAAATCTGAAATTAATTCTTCAGCCATTGATTTCTTGGATACGACGGTCTACAAGGGTCATGATTTTGCTTTAAGTGGTAAACTGGATGTTAAAGTTTTTTTCAAAAAGACGGACACGCACGCTCTTTTATTTAAGTCCAGTTTTCATCCTCAACACACTTTTAAGGGACTTGTTAAGTCACAACTTTTACGTTTTTCTCGGATTTGTACGAGACAGGAAGATTTTTGGGAAGCGGTACATATTTTGTTTCGCGCGTTACGAACTAGAGGCTATTCCAGGTCCTTTTTGAGAAGATGCTTAGCATCTTTCAGGGAACAGAAACTTATAAGGCAAAATAAGATGATTCCCTTAATCACTCAATTTTCTTCGGTCAGTAGGACCCTTAATTACAGATTTAAGGAGAATTTTGAGACAATTCTGGGTAATACGGGGCTGTTGAGTGATTATGATGTCATTTCAGCATATAAGAAAAATAAAAATCTAAAAGACCTTTTAGTTAGAGCAAAGCTCAAATCTTTGGAAGAGAAATCCCATGGTTACATGGAGAATTTTTGCTCACTGAAATATGTTAAAAACTCAACAACCAAAAGAATGTTTAATTTAACACAAGATTTTTCACCACAAACCAAAAATGTGGTTTATTTGATTTTTTGTACAAAATGTGACATGAAGTATGTCGGTGAAACAAGGAACACAATCAGGATGAGAATGTGGCAACATAAATATAACATTCTAAACAAAAAACAAACTCAGACTCCCTTGGTTGGACATTTTCTTTCACACGGATTCCAAGCACTTAGGATTGCAGGAATTCGCAGTAATGTGACTTGGACACATAGGGAGCGGAAAGCCACGGAACGACGATGGATCTATTGGTTGGGCACAAGGGAACCACTTGGCCTGAACCTTAAATGGCAGTGAGTTTAGTTTGAAGGCCAAGACCAAGCTTGTCCGGCCTATGAGCCTGGCTTAAGTTTATTTCCTATCCCCAATCACTACCCTAACCCTATCCTACTTCCTTACCCCTATCCCAATCCCTTCCCCATTTCCAATCCCCTTCCCCTATTCCTAATCCTAACCCTATTCCACACTCCTATCCCCTATCCTGTTTCCTTACCCTAACCCTAACCACCTTCCCACTCCTAGCCCTAACCCCAACCCATAACCCCAACCCCAAATCCTTATCCTACCCCTAATCCTTTTCCCTTATCCTAACCCTAATTCCCTTCCCCATTTCAAATCCCCTTCCCCTATTCCTAATCCTAACCCTATTCCACACTCCTATCCCCTATCCTGTTTCCTTACCCTAACCCTAACCCCTAACCCTAACCCTACCCTAACCCTAACCCTAACCCCCTAACCCCTAACCCTAACCTAACCTAACCCTAACCCCTACCCCTACACCTAACCCTAACCCTAACCCCCTACCCCTAACCCTAACCCTAACCACTCCTAGCCCTAACCCTAACCCATTGTCCCAACCCTTGTCCTATATCCTTACCCTAATCCCCTTCCCTACTCCTATTCCTAACCCTAGTCCCTTTCCCTTCCCCCACCCCCATTTATTTTGTTTTTGTACATTTCATTGTAAGTATTTTAAATATATTAATATATAACCTTTGTGGGTTTTGATATAGAGGTTATAACAATATATACACACAGTTTGAATAAATACTCTGTAATAAATATGTGAATAAATAAATGCTTGTCATAAGTATATAAATATGTAAATATTTTAGTTTAAAAACTTTTTCTGTAAATAGTAAATTTACTTTATATACCGCCATTTAGTTCATATAATTTCATATGGTGTGGTTTTAGTTCATTAGAATCTTGTTGGTAAGGTTTAAAAACGTTTTCTTTAATTCATTTAGACTGTGGTGTTTTCTTTTTGTTTAAAAACTTCAGAAGCCGTAGGGGCGGAGCCAGAGCTTACTTAAGAGGTGAGCCTGCAGGCCAGGCTCATTCTTTCGTTGCCCTTCGACGAAGACAGTCGCTCTTTCTGCAGCAGACTTATTTTAGTTAGTTTGGAGTGTGCCCAGGCCTGAAGAAGACCAATATAGGTCGAAACGTCGCCACAGCGGCACACGATTATTTAATTTTTTGAACCTTTTTAGAGGTATTTTTAGTTTTTAAGAGTTTTATTTTTTTATTTTTTTATTTTTTTATTTTTTATTTTTTGGTTTTTTCAAAAAAACAAAAAAATATAAAAAAATTAACAAAAACAAAAAAAACACAAAAAAATATTGAAAACTTAACCAGCCCTCCATCATGACTGATGAAGGGTGGCAGCAGGTCCGCTATGGGAGGAGGGGTCGCTCCCGTATGCGGGCCAATACCTATCGACCCCAATCTCAAGACCAGGACTGGTCTTCTTGGAACCGGGGAGGTGGGGGCCCAGGGGGGAAGGACCGCGCATACCTCGGTCCTCCCCAGGGAGGACGGGGCCGTAACCCACGTCCTAACCAGCCTGTGCCTCCCTTTAGGGTTCCTTCCTTCCCGCGTCGTCCTCCTCCCATGCCACCAAGATATTGGGGGCCACAACAAAGATCGTATGCGGAGGTGGTTCGCCAGGCCAACCCCAGATGGGGGGGCAATGCCGGGGATGGTGGTTTTTTCCGGCAACCTTGGGTTAGGCAGCAGGGGAGGTTTCCTCAACTTAGGGGACAGCAGGGAAACATGTCTGCGGACCCCAAATTTGGGGCATTGGTGCGCCAATTAAAAAAGGTGATTAAGATTGTGCACCACTTACGACAGGTCACTGGAGAGAAGTCTCAACCCCAGATGATCTCCCGGATGGTGGACATGTTGGCTAATGTCATTAAGCCAGCAGCCCCCAACGCAAGGACGGCTGATATGATCGTTGGTAATGCCAAAAACTGGGGCCACACCACCATGGTGATCCTTCGGGATCATTATGAAACAGCCTTGGAAGAGACGTTGGGGGGTTTGGTCCTGGATACAGATGTGGACTGGAGGGTGGCCTTTGAAGTTGCAACAAGATGGGCTCGGCGTAATTTGCCACGATTGCCTCGGGACGTGGTGGAGCATGCTGAAGCCTTGGTGACAGCTGCCATGGGACCGGATGGTAACCCTCAAAGAGATGGAACAACCGAGCCAACCGATGCCGGACAACATCAGGGGGATGAACCGATGGGGGGAGACGAATCCACACGGGGGACATTGGGACGCAGACACACACAAGAGGATCCTTCCCAGGTGGCCTTTGTGGAGGAAGTGGTTACAACACACCAGCGATCCACTCAAACCAATGGGGAACAGGGGGGACAAGAGGCAACGCGTGGACAGCAGGACGGCCCAAATGGAGACGACTTTTGGGACCAAATTGTGACAGCGTCCTCACCGTTCACAGACGCCCCCCCTCAGCCACCGAGGGTGCAGAGGGTCCGGGGGAGGGACCCGAGTTTGGATAAGTCAAGGGCCGAGGAGCCGCTGGTACGACTTCCTGCTAGAGGCATCACGGTTGAGGCTCATGTCCACAGAGATCCGCAAGGCGGTTCAGCTGAAGAAGTTGACTTGTTGGACTTTGATTCAGTTCTGGAGGAGCCAAGTCGGGTCTCTACCCCACAACTTAACAAGTTTGGACCGACCAGACATATTAGAACGGATCGGAAAATGGTGGATTGGACGGTCTCAGTTTCTAAGAAGTGGCTCTTTATTGGTGATTCCAACCTGTCCAGGCTTCCTCATCATGGATTTGCAGATCTCCAGATAGATAGCTTCCCAGGGGCCAATTTTCGGCACCTGGGGGAGGTTCTTTTGAAGGCAGTCGTGCAGGTTCGGGTTGAAAAAGTGCTGATTTCATGTGGGCTGAACTCCCGGGGGCAAAAGTTTAAAGAAACGACTCTTAGGCAGTTGCAGACGGCCATCCGTATGGTCAAGAGACGTTTTCCATTTGCGGAAATATGGGTTCCTTTGCTGAACTACTCAACGGCTTTGCCTGAGTCAGAGCAGAGGAACCTGATTATGCTGAACGGCCACATTTTCAGGAACTTGCCCTTTGTCAGCCCACTCCCTGTGGATCAGTTCCAGACTGAAAGTGACAACATTCATTGGACCAGGGGAACGGCACGGGACATGTTTAACCATTGGTCGACTGCGTTAAACTTGTAAGCCCCTTGAACCCTCTAGGGGAGGGGCTTGGGGGTGAGAAACCCCTGACGGCGCAAAATGTCATTATTTTGGCAAAACATTTCACTCCCACACAGGCTCAATTTGATATTTTAAACAAGGGTCTTTCTTTTGTCCCCACTTTGGATTTACAAAAGGGACAGAAACATCAATTAAAATTGGACATACAAAATTATCATCGCAAATTAAGCCTGGCGGCGTACTTTCAGGGATCAGAACGAACTGGGAAACAGCCATTCACACCACCTTCAGATTGGATTCCACAAAAGGAGAAAGTGCCGGAGGAAATTCATTTGTTAATTGAGAAGGATTTAAAAGATTTTAATAAATATTTTACAGTAAGGGAGGAAAAATGTAACTTAACAAGGGAGGAAAATCAAGCGATTAGGCAACTTATGAAGGCAAAACACATTATTATTAAGCCGGCAGATAAGGGTAGTTCGGTGGTGGTTTTGGATAGGGACCAGTATGTCTTGGAAGTTTCCAGGCAATTAAGCGACCAAGTTTATTATAGAAAATTAGATGAACCGATTTATTTGGACACAATTCCTATAATTCATGATATTGTAAACACATTAAAGGTTAAAAAATTCATTAATCACAAACAGGCAAAGTATTTAAAGGGTTTAGATGAACCTAGAGAGAGACGCTTCTACGTTCTTCCTAAGATTCACAAGCCCCCGGAGACATGGACGGTACCATTCCAGGTCCCTCCGGGTAGGCCTATAGTTTCAGATTGTGGGAGTGAAACTTATGCAACAGCTGAATTTATTGATTTTTTTCTGAATCCGTTATCGGTTCTTCATCCTTCTTATGTGAAGGACACATATCATTTTATTGAAATAGTGACTGGTTTAACACTTTCTGAAGATGTTTTGTTTTTTAGTCTAGATGTAGACAGTTTATATACTAATATTCCCATTGCCGCGGGATTGGAAACTGTTAAAAAGGTTTTTTTGAAGTACCCTGATGAGAGTAGACCAGACGAGGAAGTATTGCGACTACTTGAGATTAATTTGACAAGAAATGATTTTGTTTTTGATGAAAAGTTTTATTTGCAGATCAAAGGGACTGCAATGGGGAAGAGATTTGCCCCCGCATATGCGAATCTCTTTATGGCTAATTGGGAAGAAGGGGCATTAGCCAAGTGCCCAAAGAAACCAATTCATTACCTCCGTTATTTGGATGATATATGGGGGGTATGGGGTTATTCTTTAGAAGAATTCGGGGATTTTATGGAAATTTTGAATTCTCATGACCCCTCCATTAAACTAAAATCTGAAATTAATTCTTCAGCCATTGATTTCTTGGATACGACGGTCTACAAGGGTCATGATTTTGCTTTAAGTGGTAAACTGGATGTTAAAGTTTTTTTCAAAAAGACGGACACGCACGCTCTTTTATTTAAGTCCAGTTTTCATCCTCAACACACTTTTAAGGGACTTGTTAAGTCACAACTTTTACGTTTTTCTCGGATTTGTACGAGACAGGAAGATTTTTGGGAAGCGGTACATATTTTGTTTCGCGCGTTACGAACTAGAGGCTATTCCAGGTCCTTTTTGAGAAGATGCTTAGCATCTTTCAGGGAACAGAAACTTATAAGGCAAAATAAGATGATTCCCTTAATCACTCAATTTTCTTCGGTCAGTAGGACCCTTAATTACAGATTTAAGGAGAATTTTGAGACAATTCTGGGTAATACGGGGCTGTTGAGTGATTATGATGTCATTTCAGCATATAAGAAAAATAAAAATCTAAAAGACCTTTTAGTTAGAGCAAAGCTCAAATCTTTGGAAGAGAAATCCCATGGTTACATGGAGAATTTTTGCTCACTGAAATATGTTAAAAACTCAACAACCAAAAGAATGTTTAATTTAACACAAGATTTTTCACCACAAACCAAAAATGTGGTTTATTTGATTTTTTGTACAAAATGTGACATGAAGTATGTCGGTGAAACAAGGAACACAATCAGGATGAGAATGTGGCAACATAAATATAACATTCTAAACAAAAAACAAACTCAGACTCCCTTGGTTGGACATTTTCTTTCACACGGATTCCAAGCACTTAGGATTGCAGGAATTCGCAGTAATGTGACTTGGACACATAGGGAGCGGAAAGCCACGGAACGACGATGGATCTATTGGTTGGGCACAAGGGAACCACTTGGCCTGAACCTTAAATGGCAGTGAGTTTAGTTTGAAGGCCAAGACCAAGCTTGTCCGGCCTATGAGCCTGGCTTAAGTTTATTTCCTATCCCCAATCACTACCCTAACCCTATCCTACTTCCTTACCCCTATCCCAATCCCTTCCCCATTTCCAATCCCCTTCCCCTATTCCTAATCCTAACCCTATTCCACACTCCTATCCCCTATCCTGTTTCCTTACCCTAACCCTAACCACCTTCCCACTCCTAGCCCTAACCCCAACCCATAACCCCAACCCCAAATCCTTATCCTACCCCTAATCCTTTTCCCTTATCCTAACCCTAATTCCCTTCCCCATTTCAAATCCCCTTCCCCTATTCCTAATCCTAACCCTATTCCACACTCCTATCCCCTATCCTGTTTCCTTACCCTAACCCTAACCCCTAACCCTAACCCTACCCTAACCCTAACCCTAACCCCCTAACCCCTAACCCTAACCTAACCTAACCCTAACCCCTACCCCTACACCTAACCCTAACCCTAACCCCCTACCCCTAACCCTAACCCTAACCACTCCTAGCCCTAACCCTAACCCATTGTCCCAACCCTTGTCCTATATCCTTACCCTAATCCCCTTCCCTACTCCTATTCCTAACCCTAGTCCCTTTCCCTTCCCCCACCCCCATTTATTTTGTTTTTGTACATTTCATTGTAAGTATTTTAAATATATTAATATATAACCTTTGTGGGTTTTGATATAGAGGTTATAACAATATATACACACAGTTTGAATAAATACTCTGTAATAAATATGTGAATAAATAAATGCTTGTCATAAGTATATAAATATGTAAATATTTTAGTTTAAAAACTTTTTCTGTAAATAGTAAATTTACTTTATATACCGCCATTTAGTTCATATAATTTCATATGGTGTGGTTTTAGTTCATTAGAATCTTGTTGGTAAGGTTTAAAAACGTTTTCTTTAATTCATTTAGACTGTGGTGTTTTCTTTTTGTTTAAAAACTTCAGAAGCCGTAGGGGCGGAGCCAGAGCTTACTTAAGAGGTGAGCCTGCAGGCCAGGCTCATTCTTTCGTTGCCCTTCGACGAAGACAGTCGCTCTTTCTGCAGCAGACTTATTTTAGTTAGTTTGGAGTGTGCCCAGGCCTGAAGAAGACCAATATAGGTCGAAACGTCGCCACAGCGGCACACGATTATTTAATTTTTTGAACCTTTTTAGAGGTATTTTTAGTTTTTAAGAGTTTTATTTTTTTATTTTTTTATTTTTTTATTTTTTATTTTTTGGTTTTTTCAAAAAAACAAAAAAATATAAAAAAATTAACAAAAACAAAAAAAACACAAAAAAATATTGAAAACTTAACCAGCCCTCCATCATGACTGATGAAGGGTGGCAGCAGGTCCGCTATGGGAGGAGGGGTCGCTCCCGTATGCGGGCCAATACCTATCGACCCCAATCTCAAGACCAGGACTGGTCTTCTTGGAACCGGGGAGGTGGGGGCCCAGGGGGGAAGGACCGCGCATACCTCGGTCCTCCCCAGGGAGGACGGGGCCGTAACCCACGTCCTAACCCCTAACCCTAACCCTAACCCTAACCCTAACCCCCTAACCCTAACCCTGCCCACTAACAAATCCTAACCCTAACCAGGGGGGTCCCTAAGAAAAACAAAAAAAGCAGAAAGACAAGAAAGTCAGAAAAGAGAAAAACAAACAAATCCTAACCCTAACCAGGGGGGTCCCTAAGAAAAACAAAAAAAGCAGAAAGACAAGAAAGTCAGAAAAGAGAAAAACAGTGAGACAAGTAGAATACAAAAGACAAAGAGGACGAAAAGTGAGAAAAATAAAGAACAGAAATATAAACAACAAAGGACGGGATGTCAAACCAAGCAGGGGGTGCCATAAAAACAAACAGAGAACTTAAAGATAAGAGAAAGAGAAATAGAAAAAGAACTAAGAGAAAACACGTACACGAAACAGGACGGGATGTCAAACCAAGCAGGGGGTGCCATGAAAACAAAGAGAAATGTAAATAAAGAAAAACAAAGAAGACAAAGAAGAGAAATAGAGAAAGCAATAAAGAAAAACAAGTAAGAAACTAAATAAAGAAAAATAAATAAGACAAAGAGAAATAGAGAAAGCAATAAAGAAAAACAAGTAAGAAACTAAGAAAAATAAGAGAAACAGAGAAAGCAACAAAGACAAACAAGTGAGAAACTAAGAAAGAATTTTTGAAAAACACAAATAGAAAACCTAAAAGAAGGAGGAGTCAACTAAAAGTATAAAAGCCAAGAGAGGCAGAACAGAACACAAACAGACAGAAACACATTGGGCCAGCCTGAGGAAGGCGAAACTACGCCGAAACGTCGCGAAGGCCCAATGAAGTGCACTAAACCCTAGAAATGGGTAATTTTTTGAACAAGGGC
Organism: Neolamprologus brichardi; assembly: GCF_056152115.1. Classification (NCBI taxonomy): domain Eukaryota; kingdom Metazoa; phylum Chordata; class Actinopteri; order Cichliformes; family Cichlidae; genus Neolamprologus; species Neolamprologus brichardi. Next base: position 34,852,995 of record NC_142113.1, on the reverse strand, counting down.
AGGGACACCACCACCCAGCCCCATCGATGGCCCGTGCACGCCAGGCTGCCAGCTTGCTGGTGGCCTGTTTCTAATTCAAACCTAACCAGCCAGTGCCTCGTGGGGTTGGGGGTGCCCCTGCCCACTAACAAATCCTAACCCTAACCAGGGGGGTCCCTAAGAAAAACAAAAAAAGCAGAAAGACAAGAAAGTCAGAAAAGAGAAAAACAAACAAATCCTAACCCTAACCAGGGGGGTCCCTAAGAAAAACAAAAAAAGCAGAAAGACAAGAAAGTCAGAAAAGAGAAAAACAGTGAGACAAGTAGAATACAAAAGACAAAGAGGACGAAAAGTGAGAAAAATAAAGAACAGAAATATAAACAACAAAGGACGGGATGTCAAACCAAGCAGGGGGTGCCATAAAAACAAACAGAGAACTTAAAGATAAGAGAAAGAGAAATAGAAAAAGAACTAAGAGAAAACACGTACACGAAACAGGACGGGATGTCAAACCAAGCAGGGGGTGCCATGAAAACAAAGAGAAATGTAAATAAAGAAAAACAAAGAAGACAAAGAAGAGAAATAGAGAAAGCAATAAAGAAAAACAAGTAAGAAACTAAATAAAGAAAAATAAATAAGACAAAGAGAAATAGAGAAAGCAATAAAGAAAAACAAGTAAGAAACTAAGAAAAATAAGAGAAACAGAGAAAGCAACAAAGACAAACAAGTGAGAAACTAAGAAAGAATTTTTGAAAAACACAAATAGAAAACCTAAAAGAAGGAGGAGTCAACTAAAAGTATAAAAGCCAAGAGAGGCAGAACAGAACACAAACAGACAGAAACACATTGGGCCAGCCTGAGGAAGGCGAAACTACGCCGAAACGTCGCGAAGGCCCAATGAAGTGCACTAAACCCTAGAAATGGGTAATTTTTTGAACAAGGGCAGGGACACCACCACCCAGCCCCATCGATGGCCCGTGCACGCCAGGCTGCCAGCTTGCTGGTGGCCTGTTTCTAATTCAAACCTAACCCTAACCCTAACCCTAACCCCCTAACCCTAACCCTAACCCTCTAACCCTAACCCCCTAACCCTAACCCCTAACCCTAACCCTAACCCCTAACCCTAACCCTAACCCCTAACCCTAACCCTAACCCTAACCCTAGCCCAAACATTCATCCTAACCCCTAACCCTAACCCCCTAACCCTAACCCTACCCTAACCCTAACCCCTAACCCTAACCCCTAACCCTAACCCTAACCCCCCTAACCCTAACCCCCTAACCCTAACCCCTAACCCTAACCCTAACCCTTTCCTCCCGGAGAAGGGATTATTTTCCCCATCCTAACCCTAACCCTAACCCTAACAGAGAAAAAGAAGTGAAAACCAGTAAGACAAAGAGAAAATAAGTCAAAGGAAAAAGGAGAAAATAAGTAAAAGCAAAAGAATGTTTAACAAAAGCTAAGAAATAATTTTTCAACTAAAAACACAAGTGGGAGGAGCTAACAAAAGTATAAAAAGCCAAGAGAGGCAAGCAGAAAACAGAGAGACAAAGACAAGACACACTGGGTCGGCCTGAAGAAGGCAAAATCATGCCGAAACGTCGCGAACGGCCCAGTGATACTAAATGTGCACTAAAACCCTAGATAAGGGCAATTTTTTGAACCAGGGCAGGGACACCACCACCCAGCCCCATCGATGGCCCGTGCATCTCAGGCTGCCAGCTTGCTGGTGGCCTGCTCTCTTACACAAAACCTTACCGGCCAGTGCCTCGTGGGGTTGGGGGTGCCCCTGCCCTCTATCAAACCCTAACCCTAACCATGGGGGGTCCCTAACACAAAAAAAGAAAAAGACAAGAAGTCACGTACAAGAAAGAAAGATAGGCAGAAAAACAAACAGAAAAAGAGTAAGACAAAACAAAGAGAATAACGTACACGAACACACGGAAAGGATTTAAAGGAAGGGGGTGCCATGAACACAAATACAGTGAACACAGGACGGGATGTCAAAAAAGACAGGGGGTGCCATAAAAAGATGAAGAGAAACAAAGAGATCATAGAAAACAAGTTGAAAAACAAAGAGAAAAATAGTGGGAAAATAAAGATATGAAAGAAAACAAACAGAGAAAAAGAAGTGAAAACCAGTAAGACAAAGAGAAAATAAGTCAAAGGAAAAAGGAGAAAATAAGTAAAAGCAAAAGAATGTTTAACAAAAACTAAGAAATAATTTTTCAACTAAAAACACAAGTGGGAGGAGCTAACAAAAGTATAAAAAGCCAAGAGAGGCAAGCAGAAAACAGAGAGACAAAGACAAGACACACTGGGTCGGCCTGAAGAAGGCAAAATCATGCCGAAACGTCGCGAACGGCCCAGTGATACTAAATGTGCACTAAAACCCTAGATAAGGGCAATTTTTTGAACCAGGGCAGGGACACCACCACCCAGCCCCATCGATGGCCCGTGCATCTCAGGCTGCCAGCTTGCTGGTGGCCTGCTCTCTTACACAAAACCTTACCGGCCAGTGCCTCGTGGGGTTGGGGGTGCCCCTGCCCTCTATCAAACCCTAACCCTAACCATGGGGGGTCCCTAACACAAAAAAAGAAAAAGACAAGAAGTCACGTACAAGAAAGAAAGATAAGCAGAAAAACAAACAGAAAAAGAGTAAGACTTAAAGAAAAAGACAAGAAGTCACGTACAAGAAAGAAAGATAAGCAGAAAAACAAACAGAAAAAGAGTAAGACAAAACAAAGAGAATAACGTACACGAACACACGGAAAGGATTTAAAGGAATGGGGTGCCATGAACACAAATACAGTGAACACAGGACGGGATGTCAAAAAAGACAGGGGGTGCCATAAAAAGATGAAGAGAAACAAAGAGATGATAGAAAACAAGTTGAAAAACAAAGAGAAAAATAGTGGGAAAATAAAGATATGAAAGAAAACAAACAGAGAAAAAGAAGTGAAAACCAGTAAGACAAAGAGAAAATAAGTCAAAGGAAAAAGGAGAAAATAAGTAAAAGCAAAAGAATGTTTAACAAAAACTAAGAAATAATTTTTCAACTAAAAACACAAGTGGGAGGAGCTAACAAAAGTATAAAAAGCCAAGAGAGGCAAGCAGAAAACAGAGAGACAAAGACAAGACACACTGGGTCGGCCTGAAGAAGGCAAAATCATGCCGAAACGTCGCGAACGGCCCAGTGATACTAAATGTGCACTAAAACCCTAGATAAGGGCAATTTTTTGAACCAGGGCAGGGACACCACCACCCAGCCCCATCGATGGCCCGTGCATCTCAGGCTGCCAGCTTGCTGGTGGCCTGCTCTCTTACACAAAACCTTACCGGCCAGTGCCTCGTGGGGTTGGGGGTGCCCCTGCCCTCTATCAAACCCTAACCCTAACCATGGGGGGTCCCTAACACAAAAAAAGAAAAAGACAAGAAGTCACGTACAAGAAAGAAAGATAAGCAGAAAAACAAACAGAAAAAGAGTAAGACTTAAAGAAAAAGACAAGAAGTCACGTACAAGAAAGAAAGATAAGCAGAAAAACAAACAGAAAAAGAGTAAGACAAAACAAAGAGAATAACGTACACGAACACACGGAAAGGATTTAAAGGAAGGGGGTGCCATGAACACAAATACAGTGAACACAGGACGGGATGTCAAAAAAGACAGGGGGTGCCATAAAAAGATGAAGAGAAACAAAGAGATCATAGAAAACAAGTTGAAAAACAAAGAGAAAAATAGTGGGAAAATAAAGATATGAAAGAAAACAAACAGAGAAAAAGAAGTGAAAACCAGTAAGACAAAGAGAAAATAAGTCAAAGGAAAAAGGAGAAAATAAGTAAAAGCAAAAGAATGTTTAACAAAAACTAAGAAATAATTTTTCAACTAAAAACACAAGTGGGAGGAGCTAACAAAAGTATAAAAAGCCAAGAGAGGCAAGCAGAAAACAGAGAGACAAAGACAAGACACACTGGGTCGGCCTGAAGAAGGCAAAATCATGCCGAAACGTCGCGAACGGCCCAGTGATACTAAATGTGCACTAAAACCCTAGATAAGGGCAATTTTTTGAACCAGGGCAGGGACACCACCACCCAGCCCCATCGATGGCCCGTGCATCTCAGGCTGCCAGCTTGCTGGTGGCCTGCTCTCTTACACAAAACCTAACCCCATAACCCTAACCCTAACCCTGCTCCTGCCCTCCTCGTGCAGGGAGGAGCTTCATTCCCCTTACCTAACCCTAACCCCTAACCCTAACCAAGTAGGAAAGTAAGATAAAGTCACGAAAAAAAACCAAGTAGGAAATAAGGAAAGGACATAAAAGGAAGGGGGTGCCATAAGGATAAATATAAACAAAGAACAAAGGACGGGATGTCAAAACAGTAGGGGGTGCCATGAAGAACAACAATAAAGAAAATAAGTGGAGAAATGAAGAAAAATAGACAAAGAGAAAGTCACGAAAAACAAACAGAGAAAGAAAAGTAAGAAACAAAGATAAAGAGACGAAAAACAAGAGAAAAAATAAGTATAGTAAGACAAGGAAGTCACAAAAAGAAAAACAGAAAGAAAAGCAAGTAAGAATTTTTGAGAAACACAAGTTGGAAACCCAAGAGTGGGAGGAGCCAAGAAAGAGTATAAAAGCCAAGAGAGGCACAGACAAGACAGAAGTCAAACAGACACAAGACAACACACATTGGGCCAGCCTGAAGAAGGCACAGATATGCCGAAACGTCGCGAGGGCCCAATGATGTAAAATGCGCATACACCCAAGATGGGTAATTTTTTGAAACAGGGCAGGGACATCACCACCCAGCCCCATTGATGGCCCGTGCACTTCAGGCTGCCAGCTTGCTGGCGGCCTGCTCATTTTCACAACCCTAACCCTAACCCCTAACCCTAACTCTCAAATTTGATTTCCCCCAACCACCTTTTACCCTTTCTGGGATGACCCTAGACCCCAAACTCAACCCTCTCTCTCTCTCTTTCCCTCTCTCCCTGTACTTCAGACTCAGGATGTGAAAGAGATCCGTTTTCCAGGGCAGCAAGTGCGGGACATGGGTCTTTGAGTCAGGAGCAAGGATGGCCCGTGCATTGGTGCCCAGTTGCCTTTGGCAACCAAGCCCCGATTTTCTTTCTTCCTAACCCATCAACATCACTCTATTCAAAAAGGCTTATAATATGGTACAATATTAAAAACATTTTATTTACACCAAAAAATATTTTACACAAAACAAATACAGTTAAAAGCGTTACATATTAAAACCAATAGATTTTACGGTGTTTAAATTGAAATATGCAGGGAATCTTAAAAAGAGTTTAAACAGATAGGGTTAATACAAGTTTGAAAAGCGGGAAGAGTATAAAGGGATGTGGAGTCAGCCAGGAACTTATTTCGAGTTGGAACTCTGAGGAGTGAACATCAGCAGCCTTGTGCAATTAAGCCACATTCTTTTTCCTTCTTTCAGGAATATAGGCTATCCTGCCCAGTGTCAAGTTTTTTATTAATGATTGTTAAATGTTTTTAAAGTGGATAAAAAAAAGACTGGTTTCTGAACAATGCATAACAGAAATAATTCATATTGCTAATCATCATACAAGGCTCTTATGTTTAAAGTTAGTTACAAAAAGTTCAATAAGAGCAGATTCTGTCAAATGATTATATATAAGTACTCAGAGATCCTTTCTGTCAGGTATCCTTCTCTTTAACGATGGAATCACTGTGGTTCTCATTAGCGCTGAGTCCCGTCTTAGCATGAGCTGGCAGAGTGAACAATGGAACTCCTCCATGTGGGCGATTTGTGTTTTGGCGAGCTCCACTGAATGGGTAGTACTGTGAACTGAGTTCATGCTGTTCACATAAAAACTGTTTCCTGTTATCTCTTCTCCTTGTACAGCACAAGTAAATGATCTCAATTATATTCAGGAGTACTGAAATGCCTGAAACTGCAAGCATAAAAAAGATAAAGATCGTTTTCTCTGTGGGACGGGAGACCATACACTGGGCACCAGCCATTTCGGCGCAAGGAGACATTTTACAGTGGAACTTTAAGTGAATGAATGGGGAACCAAAGATAAAAAACTGGCTCACACTAAATCCAACTTCCAGGAAGATCTTTAAAAAAAGCTGTGTCACATACGTGCAAAAGAGTGTCCCTTTTAACTTCACCTTTCCACGATCATCCGTATATTTACGTTTCTTTAATTTAGTTCCATCAACACCATCCTGCAGCTGTTCCATCATTTTTTTCTCTTTATGAATTATGTGTACAGCATATCCCAGAAAGACAAGGGTAGGAGTTGACACAAAGGTGATCTGCAGGACCCAGTAATGTACAAAGGATATTGGAAACTTCCAGTTGTAGCAAGCATGTTCACATCCTGGTTCCTGAGTGTCACAGTAGAACTCTGACACTTCATCTGCCCAAACATTGTCTGCAGCAGCACCTAGGACAAAGATCCGGAACAGAAAGAGGACGCTCATCCAGATCTTACCCACTATAGTTGAGTGAGATTGGACCTTGTGTAGCAGTGTCAGCAGGTAAGACCAGTCTCCCATGGCTGAAAACTAATTTGATATATGGAGGAAAAACACAGTTAGTACACTTAAATCACTATCCCACCCACCAGTCTGAGCCATGGTCTGACTATCCCTCATCACACTCACACACACTCTACTCAGACCAAACAATTTGCAATATGTTCTTCTAATTTGTTTATTTCTTTTTTCTAATAATAATGGTGTGCTGTGGTCGTTTTAAGCAAATATTTATTTTTTAGACAAAAAATATCTAATAAAGTTTAATTCAAAAAGAATAATCTGAATCAACTTACACAGGCTTACACAATGTCTAACTCAGCATGCTCAGCATGGGCCTGACTCTGAGAATCAGGTGCATCTTCACACAGCAGCCATTCTGGGTCTAAATGACAACACCTTAGACTTCAAAACCATGAGCTATGACTATAAACTACGACTCACAAAACTGAACAAAAACTTACAAACAGTGGTGCTGGAGAACTGGAACATGACTAACACACAGCATGGAGAAGGTAAGAGGATGAACAGACGTTAACGACGCGACACTGAGTAGGGGAAGACACAGACACTAAATACAAGAGGTGAACGGAGCGAAGAGGAAACAGCTAGGAGACACGCTGACGCTGATTACACTGACGAGACAGGGAGAGCACAAAGCTGAACGCACTGACATAGGACACAGACCTACAAAATAAAACAGGAAGCACACGACAGACAGCGACACAGACGCAGACTCATAAGCAGGCATACCGAATATAACACATAGAACTCAAACAATAATAATCATCATCAACAAAACACCAGACAAACAAAACGTTTATTCAAAAATAGACCAGAACTCAGAATGCTGGGTCAATACTCAGACCCAGAACCGTGACAACAGATTTTCTTACAAACACACAACCCCACAAAAACAGCTGTTTAAAAAGACATTTTGGTCAAAAAAAAGTTTTTTTCCTTAAAATGGCAACAGCACAGCATTATGAATTATTGTTCCATCATTTTAATTTCAGTCTTAACACCTATATTCATCACCCAATACTATTGGCATGTTATTAGTGATCATATTTTGTGGTCATATGATAATTGATTATTAACAAGTTATGAAATATCATAATTTTGTGATGTTCAGAAAAATTATGATCATCATAAACTTTTATTAGAGTGATCCCTCGTTTATCGCGGGACCTATGTTCCAAAAATGACCCGCAATGAAATCCACAAAGTAGCCAGCTTTTGTTTTTACAATTATTATATATGTTTTAAGGCTGTAAAACCCCTCACTACACACTTTATACACTTTTTTCAAACACGCATGAACATTTTAACACTTTTTTCTTTTGTTTAAAAACTCTCAAAGTTCAAACCTTCATACAACAATATGTCTAGTATTATAGAATGAAATCTAATATCAAACCCTGTTTTCAGGATCTGAACATGGGAATAGAGTTTCATCAACACTGATGTGTTTCTTGGAGAGAAAACCTACAAACATACAGTACAGAACTCCAGAGTCACACTGCTAGCGATCGAAGATTTATGTAAATTTGACAAGCTTAGTGCTTAGCTTGGTGTACAGCCGACCAGGACGCAGCACACAATGTGCTGTACAAAAAAAAAAAAAAAACATGCAAAATTGCACACAAAAATAATCCACGAAACAGCTAGGCGGGTGAACCGCGATATAGCGAGGGACCACTGTATTTACTTTGTGATTTCCTTGTCATAAATCACTTGTTTTCACATAAAGTTTTTGACATCATATAGTGTTGATGTTATTCCTGCTGTCTTACTGTATTTTTACTAAATTTTACTTTACTAATATTTTATTAATATCTGTTACTATCTAATGTGACTTGTTAATTTTATGTTTAAAAAAAGAGAGAAAAGAAATATATGAATATAATGCAAGCACTAGTCCAAACAAAAGTTTTGGGTACCGCTTCTCATCCAAGCATTAAAGGCTACTGTAGAGACCCTGTACTTTTTCAATTGAAATTATATAAGAAATGAATGTATTTCTTTAAATTACTCACGCTATTTCAATAAACTTTACTTCATAAGAACAGACTTTAAATTATTGTAGAAAGAAACCCAAGAAGTGGCACATTAGAAAACATTTGGTTACAGTTAGAAAAAGAAAACTCAGAATAAGACTCAGAGTGGGTCTGGTAGGTATTATGACGTGTTTGGATGATACAGAATTGAGACAGAAAAGAATCTTTTACTTTAATTTTTGATTAAGTTTAAAGTTTAACAGGTCCATTACCCAAAACTACAGCTTTGAAAACAGTGCATTAAATAGGCATGTAGCAAATCTCTGAATAGATCTGCGTCATCAAAAATGTGCAAAGATGTTAAACAGGAACTGAGACCTATTTGTCTTAAAGAAACTGAAAAGTTTAATTCAACATTATTTTACAGTAATGAACAGGTGATTTAAGTCAAGGATGTGGGAACAAAAAATGTACTCACCTATAATTCAGATATTAAGAGATCTCTGCCATGAGCTCATCCAAGAACCAGAGTGGAGGAAGATGACAATCAAAATTAACTGACCAGGAAGACACTCTACTTCCTGTTTGAGGCCTGTGGGTTTGGTCTGACTTAAGCAGACATGTACAAACTGCTGATCACAGCATCATCATGAATCTCATGACAAATTTCATCACCTCCCATTCAATCAGTTTCTATAAAGGAAGCGCTGACAATCATAAAACAACACCATTTTTCTATCAACTCACACTCTAAATCATAATTTCCCAATTTCCACATTGTAGATTTGGGGTATAGTTGGGTACTTGAAAAAGAAACATGCTTTGTTGGCACAAAAGAGACATCGAATCATGTGTCCTAAGTGAGATCTAATTGGGATGTCACTCGGTTTGCATTAAATTTTAAATCAGGTGTCCCACTCAAAACTCACTTACACTGTGAGTGTTAATATGTTTATGGTGTAGTAAAGTACAGTATGTCCCTATTAAATTAGCACCAACTAGCTCACTAACCCCACTAGTAGGAAAATGCTGAAATTCTTGCTTCCAATTCAACACATATGTCTGATTTTGCTAGTGAGTGTGGGTGGGCGCTTCTTACCAGGGAGTAATCTGATGATTCATCACCCTGAAGTCTGAAAAAATGTTTAAAGGAAGTGAAGCAATCTAACTCACCATAGAAGAAGTGACCCAAGGAGACAAATGATCCACTACCAAGAGAGGAGAAGGTATTAAAGCCAGACAACTCTATTTTCTACCACTGCGACCCAAGGAAGAAAAATACATGCACACAACATGCGGCAGGAGTAGCTAAAGCTATCCAAAGGGTCACTCATATTGTGAGGGGGCACCCGCTGAGAGTGTTAACCACACACAGCGTGGTGGCATATGTGAATTCACAGGCCTTTACTATGACCTAGTTGAGACTGCAGAGACTCAGCAGTGTCTTTGAAGCCCCAAATTTGATATTCACACATGAAGGAATCAATATGGCAGACCAAATGGGATCCGGAGAACCACATCTCTGCGCCCAGGTGGTCTGTAAGGAAGAAAAGACTAGACCAGACATTAAAGCAGAGCCATTGGAGGGGGCGGAGGACCTCTTCACAGATGGCTGCTGTTTTAGGGATGAGAAAGAGGGACTGAATGCAAGTTATGTAGTAGTGAGGGAAGAAAATGGGAGATGGGTGACTGAAAAAGAGGGAGTATTGTGGGCCCAGCAGTCTGCTCAGTGTGCTGAGCTTAAAGCTGTAATTGAGGCCCTGAAATTGGGGAAAGGGAAAAGAGTGAACATCTACACAAACTCAGCATATGTGTTTGGGGCTCCACATGTGGAACTGGGCCAGTGGAAATTGGCTGGATTTCGAACTTCAGCACAACAGCCGATCAAGCGTGAAAAGGAAATAAATGAGCTGGAAGAAGCTCTAAAAGGACCTTTGGAGGTGGCAATTATCAAATGCAAAGATCACGATGATTCAGACACATGGTTGGCGAGAGGAAACAGAATAGCCAATTAGGTGGCGAAGAAGGTGGCCGGATACACGGGAGTGAAACAGATGGTGAGTATGGGTATGGAGTATGAGGAGAATCCTGGATTGGAGAAGTAGGACATTATTACATAGCAGAAGGCCCCACTGGAATAGAAATCAGTATGGAGAGAAAGGGGGGTTAGAAAAGTGGAGGAAATATGGAGAGGACCCAACAGGAGACCAGTCCTTACGGCAGGTCTGGCAAAGAGGATTTTTAGAGAGGCTAATGGCCTAGGGCATGTGGGTGTGACCCAGATGGAGAGAAATCTCTGTCATTGGTGGCACCCATACTTGAAGGACATGGCGCAGGAGCATGTGAGGACTTGCCTGTTCTGTAGACAGTACAACTCCAAGGTAACAGTGAAGCCAGAGATGGGTAAGTTTCCCCTGTTCGTTGTAGTGAGAGTTGTGATGAAAGTGGAGCTGGTGGAAGGGATAATGGCTGGGCTACTAAGGGCGAGTAAAGTAATGGTTGAGGTGAGAATGGAGCTGGTCGTGAAGAAGATGACTGAGCTTCTGGCTGGGCAGCTGACTGAGCTTCTGGCTAGAATGGTGGTTGTGGTGGAAGAGGGGCTGGAACACTAACAGGCAGAGGGGCAGGCTCAATGAAAACGGTCTTAGAGAAATCAGCTCTCTGTTCAGAGTGAGCAGATGCAGACAAACAGCAGTCCTTAATCTTCTTAAAACCAGAGTTAACAGTCTCAGGAGCAGTGTTGGGTAAGTTACTTTGAAAAAGTAATTAATTATAGTTACTTCTTCAAAAGAATAACTGAGTTAGTAACTGAGTTTCAAGTTTCTAAAAGTAATTAATTACTTTAAAAGTAACTATTGCATTACTTTAAAAAAAGAAGTTTAACCCTCTGGGGTCCAAGGTATAATTGGCCATTTTTAACTACTTTTGATGTTTCCTCTACATTTCACTTTTAAAAACTATTTACTTTGCCTTGTTTGTTATAATCCTTTTCAGCACAACAACACGTGTCTGAATTTATGTTATGTTTTCATTTTGACTGTATTAACACAGTTGATCTAAAATCAGACAAAAAACATACAATCTGAGTAGGAAAAGTGATATTTTTACTGTAACAATCACAGACATGTTTATTGAATCATATTTCATAACTTTTAATGTAAATATAAATTGTTTGCAAAACCTGTGCAAATGATTTTAAAATTGACAAAGTTATTTGCAGCCATTTACCTTTTACCCTTTTTTATAACCATTTAAAACTATTTACAGAACAATCAGGTGTTCTGCATTCAATAAGATGCCACACAAATTATTTGTGCCACTCCAACAAAAAAAATGATTCTGTCCACTAAAAAGGAGAACATCAGAGCCTGATACCTGGAGACAGCAGTTACCTCATTGTTCTGACACACAACACAAAACTATCCACAACACTACACACCAACTACACAAGACAACACATTAATGGCACACAAGCTAAATGTCACAAATCTCTCACATCTCAAAACTCGCTCTCTCTTTTTCTGCTGTCTTTCCTACTTTATCTCTCTCTTTCACACACACACACACACAAACACCATCACTCCTAACTTCCCCCTCTTCCTAAACAGCAAAATGTCATGTTGCCATATCATTTTTTGATTGGTCGACATGGTGTATTTTTCCACCAACACAAAAGGGCTGATTTTTGTGTTGATTTTTTATTTTTTGGTCATAAGCGGAGTGTTTGCTAGCGCTGTCCTTAAACAGTAAACGTGATGAAGCTACTCAGGAAAAAACACCACGTATATATTGTTTATCATGACGCTGGTTTTACATGGCCTATCAACACAATTTTAAAAAATGGTATATATCACCTTGTTGCTTTGTCATCTTAAACTAACAAAACAGACCTGAAACCTGAAATCGGACATGCAGGGAGACTGGGGAAGATGACACAGGGAGGAAATGCAGGAAGACAACAAAGGCCGACCAGCAATGAGCAAGAGGAAACACAGGGCTTAAATACACAGTGGAGTAATCAGGGAATAGAAGACAGGAGGGAAACACAAGCTGGGAGAAATCAGGGCTAATGAGATTAGGGAATCAAAACTAGACCCATTCACATAAACATGACCTTCAAAGTAAAACAGGAAATACACGACAGGCACAGAGATCCAGATTACACACTGAACTTAACAGACAGACTCCCAAGCTAACACTATGATACCACAGACAAACAGAGGGAACAGAGAGAAGTGGTACCAGCGCGAGCAAAGAACAGAAGCCTAACAAGTAGCAAGTCATAACAAAAAAGTAAACACAAAACACTGAGTAGTCAGACTCAGAACCATGACAATTTCCTCATTAGACTGTAGATATTTTTATGGTATATGGTGATGAAAATATAAAAATTTTAAAAATGTTCCTTCACATTTTTCACATTCCCAAAATACAAAGAGGAAGGAATATGGTTATAGGAAAACTTGCTTATAGTTTAGAGCTGGAGCTTCTCATAATCACTCCCCTGAGGAGAGGGTTTTGCGAAGGATGTAGATGGGAAAGAAGAAGAAAGTATCTTTCCATCCAGTTGTTTGAGCCCGCATTTTTCCATGTAAGGCCTGCACAAATTACTCGGTAACAGCCTGTTTGAGAAGAGCCTCCAACTTCTTTCTTCTTTCATATTCATCCTCTGGCAAAATCAAACATCTACAACAGGCAGAAAAGCAAATAATTAAATCTCAACACTGTGCGTTTCGACAGTGTAGAAAAATAGTTTTCCTGAATGTGTTAAATTCAGATCTTTGCTTGAGTTTAAAAAGTGCCCCGAATTTCCTCTGTTTATCGTTCAGTCTCCTGGATTCAGATGTTAACCATTCCTCACCGTCAGTCCCATGACCGTGGTCGGGAGACCCAAGGGGAGATGCTTCCTCTAGGGCCAAAGTGTTGTCCTTCTTCGGGGTTAACGCCCTTCACTTTTGTGGAGTAGTGAGGCAGGCAGAAATCAGCTGAGACATCCGGGAATACTGAAGCGATGAGGCTTTAATACGGTACTGCACATTCCAATAGACACTGCATAGGCTTTAGCCTGTTAGAACGCTGCCCTCGGTCACACACACATCACATACACTCCTCACATGCCACCCAGCCACCGACAAGCCGGAAATTCCTGCAACACTACCCTCACTCTGCATGGCAATTAAACAATTATTACACTTCAACATTGCAATGCATAGAACTGGTATACAATTCCTATACAGCTCCACAAGAGATAAATGTGTTAGCCATTGCTGCATATAAGGTGAGGCATAGTATCCATTAGTGCACCTCAATGACAAAAAAGTTGGCTGAATTTGTCATGGTGCTGGGTCATTGACCCAGCGTTTTGTGTTTAATATGATTATTGTCTTCTGTTCTAGGTATTCTGATTTTGGTATTCTGTGTCCTCCCCTTGTGCCCTGTTCGTGCTCTGGTTTTCCTGTTTTATTTTGAAGGTCTGTGTCTGTCGTCATTGTGTTCAGCTTGTATCCTCCAGTCGTCTTTGTGTATTACGATCAGCTGTTCTTCCCTCCTGTGTGTGATTATCTGATTACCTTGTGTGTGTGTATATATAGTGGATGTTGGTCTGTGCTTGTTGTCGGCTCGTCTGCATTCCATGGTGTTCTGTTCCCTACTCTGCGGCTCTCTGCCCCTCACCCCGTTCGTATGATTTCAGGTTTGTTATTTAGTTTTCCCAGTTTAGCTTTCTTCAGTTATTTGTCATCCCTCATTGCCTGTTTTGCCACTCCGCCACTTTGTAAAAAAACGTCACTCGTATCATCAGTCACTGCCTGCATTTTGGGTCCTTTTTCCTTCAACACCACACGGCTCGCCTTGGCAGCCGTGACAGTACGAGCCGACCAAACATGGACCCAGCGGCATCCGCACTTTCCGAGGAGCTTCTGGAGGAACTAATTGAATCTGTTTTGAGGTTGGTTAACCTGTGGCTCGAACATGAGGGAGAGGGATTTCATGGCGCTGTGGAAGCCAGGCTACAGCAATTAATGGGACCCCCCCAACCTTACACACACAGCACAGACATCACATGGGGATACAGGTCGGAGAAAAAAAACACTGAAAAATACACTACAATGGGAAAGTACAAGAGGAAAAAAAGAGACCTCTACTCATGCTGGGCTCCTGGGCCGAAGGCGTTTGGAAAGGGAGGGGGGATGATTGTGTGAATATCAGTGTATGTGTATGTGTGTGCATGTCCAGAGTTCAGCTGAGACAGTGTCCTTCGCCCTGCCAGGCTAAGTAAACAGTCTTCCAGCCAACCCAGGTGGGCTTGCATGGAATGGGAAGGAACAGTCTAAACACAGTCGTTATCAGGGAGTTTTTGTTCGGCTCCAGCCTTGAGCCCACAGCTGGAGCCGAAGTGATAGCTGCATTATAATGGTGGTTTTTCTTTTATGCGAACAACTCATGAGAATTTCAAAGCTGTTGACACTGACACTGGTCTCTCAATCTCGCATTGGAGAGCCGCGAGCGTCTCTATGATGTTATCAAACGTGCGCTCCATAGTCTTGTCATTCTTGTGCTCAAAGAGCAGATTCTGAGACCTCACGACCGCAGTGAACTGCTCCAAGATGTGATCCAACTTTCGCTCAGAGGTATTATTCTGAGTGAACTTCTCCATGATGTAATCCAAAATACAGGGTGGGCCATTTATATGGATACACCGTAATAAAATGGGAATGGTTGGTGATATTAAAGTCCTGTTTGTGGCACATTAGTATATGTGAGGGGGCAAACTCCTCAAGATGGGTGGTGACCACGGTGGCCATTTAGAAGTCGGCCATCTTGGATACAACTTTTGTTTTTTCAATAGGAAGGGGGCCATGCGACACATCAAACTTATTGGTAATGTCACAAGAAAAACAATGGTGTGCTTGGTTTCAACTTAACTTTATTCTTTCATAGAGAGACAGACATTGGAGTAATAAAATTAATGTAAGCTTGCTACAGCTGTATGTATGAACATGTGTTTCTGTGCTCACAGTCCACTTCTCAAGAACATGTAGTTCATTTTTAGTCTACTTTAAACAAACCTCACAAAAGGCTGAAGTGGCTGGTTCAGTAGTCTGATTTCAATACAATATCTTTGGCCAGAGATTAATCTGGGATGTTGCTTCACTGCACTAATAGGTATTTTCCCCACACCTGAATAAAAAATACTGATAGTTACATATAACAGCTTCAGCTGATGCAGCCTGACTCAATCTGATTCTAAATGTTCAGCACACACAGAGACACAGAGGTACTGTTTAAAGTTTAGTGTTAACCTGAGTCACTGATCATTTACAGTATTACAGAGTCTGGCAGTCTTTGCATGATGTCCACGTCACTGTAAGTTTCTAGCTGACTCTCAGGTGTGACAGGTGTGCCAGCAGGAAAGAGTAATAATAACCTGCATCCTGAGGTTTGCCATGCAGGATTAAAGGAGCCAGGCTTTGTTCACACAGCTAGGATTGTATTTTACACTAACCCTGTCATGGTTGGACGGTCCTTCCCGGGGCGACCTGCCTGTGTGTATGTGTGTGTGTTTCTCTCTCTCCTCCTCTCCTACCCAGTGGCTGACACACCTGCACCTAATTTGCCGTCCAGATGGCAGTCGATGCTGGATTGTACTGGAAGCTTGGTAGTAAAGAGTGTTTGTTGACTTGTAGCTTAGCTTTAGCCGGCTAGCCTCCTCACCTGGTGTTTTTGCTCATTTGTAGGAGGAAAAGATACAGAGCTGGAGGTTGGAGAGAAGGAGCCCGTGGGGTTAAGCTATTGGAGGAGAACACACACTTGGATGTCACTTTGGGAACTCACCTGCGCACCACTGGGAGTTTGGAGAAGATCACCGTTGGACTTTGCACTTCACTTTGTGTTTTGAAACTGTTTTTGGGCACTGTAAATAAACGCACTGTGTACTTTGCATCCAGAGCTCCGCGACTGAGTCTGCATTTTTCCATTACCCGTGACAGACCCTGGGTCAGTATAAGTATCATACAGTTTAAACTAAGCACTGAAACTTGCACATATTTATTAGATGCATTGAAGCTAATCGAGATATTTACTGTCAATCTGTGGCTGCGATTAATCACTTTACTTGAAACTTTATTAGCTAGTAACTTCATCAGTCATGACAGAAGCTAATATTTCTGTCCTAGCATCGTTTAAACAGTAACAGCTTTACTACAATATAAGCTAACGTTTACACCGTAACTTTAAGATAGCACCATAAAGACGGTAAAACACGTAATAATATCTGCAAATGTATCTTAAAGCTGTTATATTAGCACTCGGTGTATTACTAACATAACCACATTAACATTATTGACACTCGCTGACTTTTAATAGTCATTCTATAAATGGTGATCCTCCATCTGGATGGATGATAACAACCTTCTGAACAATCTAGCAGGTGGAGATGGCCCATATCTATGGGACTGATTTCTGCTAATAACGCCCATTGTATGGACTGATAACATCCGAAGTGGGTGAATAAAGTCACCCAGTCGCTAGCTGTGCCATTACCCAGCATACACCACTCCCTCCATAAATGCAATAAACGATACAAAAGTAATAGCTGTATTTAATGTATCTGCTGGATCTGCTGTTTCTCAGGTAGTTGTTTACATTATATAATATAGTGTGTTCAGTATACGTCACTACAATGTGATTTCGGAAATATATAAATATACGGAAAACAGGCTCTTCCACGGCAATCTCTTGTCGTCAATAAATAACGTTTAGGGAGGTCTATAGTATTCAATAAGAGGACCCTGCACGTCAATTCTCGATGCAAGGGGGTTACCCTGCACGTCGATAAGTGAAGCAGAGGGAGCCTGACCATGTGTCACACATTTGACGAGTTGGGAGTGAGAACGTGTTGGATTATTGGTAATTTTTTCTCTAATGATTAGTCATTGGTCATTAAGTCATTGCTAGTTAACGTTAAAGGGGTGGTTGGCTCAACAGTACTCTGACGTTTTGTCAGCCTGGCTACAGTGCTGAAGAGAAACCTAGGGTGGTTCTTATTTTCTTCAATAAGTGATGAATAGTAAGATGTTCTGACTTTGCGGAGGGCTTTCTGAAAAAGCAACAAACTATTTCTCCAGGCTAAATGATGATCTTCTAAATTAGTGACATGCCATTTCCTCTCCAGCTTACAAGTTATCTGCTTTAGGCTACGTGTTTGAGAATTATACCACGGAGTCAGGTACTTCTGATTTGAGGTTTTTAGTTTTCACCGGAGCTACAGTATACAGAGTCGTATGTAGTGAGGAGGTAAAATTATTAACAAGATAATCAACCTCTGTTGGAGTAGCGTTCAGGTAGCTGCTCTGCTCTATGTTGGTACAGGGCATTGAAGATGCTAACAGTGGGTGGATTATATTCTTAAACTTAGTTACAGTGCTTTCAGAAAGACATCTCTTGTGATAAAATCTACTCCCCAGTGCTGCGTAATCAATTATTGTAAATGTAAATGTTATCAGGAATTGATCAGACAGGAGGGGGTTTTCAGGAAACACTGTTAAATGTTCAGTTTCTATGCCATATGTTAAAACAAGATCTAAAGTGTGATTAAAGTGGTGGGTGCGTTCTTTTACATTTTGAGAGAAGCCAATTGAGTCTAATAACAGATTAACTTAAATTAAATAACAATTTAACGTAAACCAGTGACACACTCCAAGGCCTGATCAACCCTGGCAGGGCCTCCTTGGATGAGGGTGTATAGTGATAATGGCCGAAACACCTCATGAATCCAAGGTCCTCTACTGATGATGTGCCCCAATTTAAAATGATGATCTAGATCGATTGCTAATCCCTAAACCTAACCAAGGAAGGAAAATGGCAGATTAGCCTGGGTAAAAGACCGAAAGTTGAGGCACACAACGATGCGTGCTGCTGGCAAAGTTTCTGGGCTGCCTGTCCTCATAACAGCAATCCCTCAAGAGTCTCTCCATCTAAAGCAATTTATTATCAGGTACTGTAACATCTAGTCCTTTTAACTGAATCAGAAGTTGATCCAGTGACCGCTGTGAAAGGGCAGCTGACAATCAGGGAAAGACCAGATGACAGCTTGGACAGACAGCTGACAGGAGGGAATAGACCCTAACGGGGTTGGTGTGGGTTAGCACCTCATACCAGCAGGACCCAGCGCTTTTTAGCGAACCTGGGTGCATCCATTGATGCTACAGAAATCTCAAAAGAGAAGATACCCCTAGGGCCTGCAAGATCAGGGGCGGAAAAAGACCCTTTCTGGACGGATTTAATGGCAACGAACCACGGAACGGTACCAACTATGAATAGATCAACCAGCTAATAATGGACCATCAATGATGGTAGGAAAGAAGCTGCAGAACTGCATTTGTGGCTGGTCAAAACTAGCTACTGACATGGTCCTTAAAATCCACCAAGGCAGGAAGAAGTGCCTCAGCGAGCTGAGAAAGGGGCCTGGCATTGACACATACTTTTTAAGAAGTCAAATCATTCGATTGAAGTCCAGACACAGGAGAATCCCCACAGTCCTCAGGATATCAGCACCCTTTTCGAAGTTCATTGTTGAGTCCCCCATAGTCTCCAGATCGGAACTCAGTCAAATCCAACCAGTAGCAGTTCCCAGTCTAGAGCTTAGCCAGCCACACTCAATATTAGATTCTAGCTCAGTGCCCGGCCATTTAATATTAGCCCCTAGCTTGGAGTTTAGCCACCAACAGCTAGGAACACATTTGTGTATAGATGTTAGCCAGCCACAATCAACACTGCGTTCCAACCCAGAGCTCATCCACAAACAGCCAACAGAATCTTCCAACACTGAGTCTAGCCAAACCACTACCAGCAAGGGAAAGGAAGATAGAAAGTAGGAAAGATCAGATCAGCGGGAAATTGATAGTGTCATGATGCTGAGTCTGTGACTCAGTGATTTTGTGTTTGGTGTATTTATTGTTATTATTTTCATTATTATGTATGAGCTGTTTTGGGATGGTTGGTGTTTTGGGGATTTTAGATACTGGGTTTCTGGGTTGTGCTCCCTCTGTTGGTCCCTGGTGTTAGTATTCCCCTGTCTCATCAGATCCACCTGTGTCTCCCACCTGTGTGTGATTTCCCAGTGTCCCTCTGTGTATTTGTAGTGTGTGTTTGCCTCTGTTCCTCGTCGGCTTGTCTGTGTTTCATGGTGTCCTGTTCCTCGTCGGCATCTCTGCCTCCCACCCCGTTCGTATGATCTCCGGTTTGTTATTTAGCTATCCCAGTTTAGGTTGTTCTGTAAATTCTCTTCCCTCACTGCCTGTTTTTGCCACTCCACCACCTGTAAATAAACCCTCACTCATATCATCATATCGGCTGTCTGCATTTTGGGTCCTCCTTTTCCTCCACACCACACGGCTCACCCCGCCAGCCGTGACAGATAGATTAGTGAAAGAGAGAAGACAACTGAGGAAACAATGGAGGAGGGCCTATGAGACATAAAGGGAGGGACTCATTGCCCTGCAGGAGGAAATAAAGCAACAACTTACAAAGCTCCAAAGAGCAGAACACCTCAGACGACAACGTAGGAAGAAAGAACGGACAAGGACCCTTTTCTACAGCAACCCATACAACTTTTGTTAAGAGTCTCTTTGTTGAAGAGAAGATTGGGTGCCTCAAAATGCCCATAAACGACCTGGAAAATCAACTGAGGAAAACTTACTCTGATGATTAGAGGCATGATCCAGTCACCATTCCGAGTGATATGCTGCCTATCCAGGCACCTGAACACCAAATGGACATAAGACCACTTACATGGAGTGAAGTGGAGAAGGTAGTGAAGCAGGCAAGAGCAGCATCGGCCCCAGGTCCTAATAGCATCTCATATAGGCTCTATAAAAACACCCCACAAGTCCTCAAATACCTGTGGAAGCTGATGAAGGTAGCGTGGCAGAAAGGAGTGATTCCAAAGGCTTGGCGGAGAGCAGGAGGTATTCTCATCCCTAAGGACAAGAACTCCTCATCCATCAGCCAGTTTCGTCAGGTCAGTCTGCTGAACGTAGAAGGAAAGATCTTCTTCAATGTCTTGGCCCAAAGGCTATCTACCTTCCTGCAAAGAAACAACTATGTTGACATCTCCAAAAGTTGATTCTGTTTATCTGGACGTAGCTTTTTGTGGGAGAAACGTTTCGTCACTCATCCAAGTGACTTCTTCAGTCTCAGCTAACTGCAGGTTTCCCCAAATCTTATAAACAGTGCATTTGCATAATGACTGAAACCAGCCCACTGAGGGAACAATGGCCTGGGAGGTCAGTTCCTTAATCATAATTATGCAAATTCTCATGACCATTGATCAACAACCACTGACCAAAACCTACTGATCAAAGACTACTCATCAATGGCCATGAGTACCATTCACAGAGAGTTGGGGAATGGCTGCAATCACAGCATTGTAAGATGGCGAAAGATGTACCCTTAGGCCCACTCCTCGATTCAGAGATGGTCTTTCCCTTTTTCACGTAAATGGCCTCCTTGACTCCGCGCTCAAACCAGCGTTCCTCCCTGTCCAGGATGTGAACATCCTCATCGTTGAAAGAGTGTCCACTGGCCTGTAGGTGTAAATAGACCGCAGAGTCCTGGCCTGACGAGGTGGCTCTTTTGTGTTGTGCCATCCGCTTCACCAGAGGTTGTTTGGTTTCCCCGATGTATAAATCCTGGCAATCCTCCTGCATTTAACAGCGTAAACTATGTTACTCTGTTTGTGTCGGGGACCCGATCCTTGGGGTGGACCAATTTTTGGCGCAGCGTGTTTTTGGGGTTTAAAAGCCACAGAGACCCAGTGTTTAGAAAAAATGCCTCTCAACTGCTCCGATACTCCTGACACGTATGGGATCACTACAGGTTTTCGCTTGGGCAGCGGTTGTCCTTCTCTTCTGGATCGGCTGGAGCTTTCTTTAGGTGCCTTTCCCGCTTTGACAAAAGTCCAGCTGGGATAACCACATTTACTCACGGCCTTCTTGATGTTCTTCTGCCTCCCTGGCTGCTGTGTCAGTGGGGATGGTGTTCGCTCTGTGTTGTAGCGTCCTGATGACGCCCAGTTTGTGCTCCAGTGGATGATGAGAGTCAAACCTTAGATACTGATCCGTATGTGTAGGTTTACGGTATATGTCAGCTTTTAGATGTCCCCCATTACTAATGGAAATCTCACAGTCTAAGAAGGCTAACCTGCCACTTTTCATATCCTCCCTGGTGAATTTGATGAGTCGGTCCACCGAGTTAATGTGATCCGTGAAACGTGGAACGTCCTGAGATTTGATTTTCACCTAGGTGTCATCCACATATCTGAACCAATGGCTTGGTGGTGTTCCAGGGTAGGATAGCAAAGCCCTCTTTTCCACTTCTTCCATGTACAAATTGGCCACGATGGGTGAAACTGGGGAGCCCATGGCACACCCATGTTTCTGCCTGTAGAACTGACCCTTGTATGTGAAGTAGGTGGAATGAAGACACAGTTCCAAAAGCAAACACACTTGTTGGATGCTGAGAGTGGTCCTGTTGCTGAGCTTGGTGTCATCCTGTAATCTCTTACGGACTACCTCCAACGCCTCTGTGACTGGGATGCAAGTGAAGAGAGATGTAACGTCGTACGAGACCATGGTTTCATCTGCCTCCATAATGACATCTCTCACCTTTTCAACAAAATCCAGGGTGTTCTGGATGTGGTGTTCAGAGCTGCCCACCAGCGCACCCTGTGCGTGCTGCCCTTCCTCTCCACGTTCCTCCTGTAGGAAAACAATAGAGGCAGCCGTTAAACACTGACCCACGCGGGCACACACACGATCTGCACTTCCTAAACACACACACTGACTTGGGAGTCTAACGTAATGATTCAGCTTCAACACTCTCCTAAATAGCTCCTCCGACGAGCCCTGATCAACAACAGGGGGTGTTGCAGGAGCTTCGGGTGTGGCCAGTCCGCCAGCAGAGCCACACTCACCAGGCCTGAAGTATCCCGTAGAAACACATACACACACCCGCAAACAGGGAGAAGAGGGACAGCAACACCAAATATAGATACAATACAAGACAAGTCCAAAACTGCTCAGGGACCCTGGGTCACTCAGACCCAGGACCCTGACAATTAAATTTGAATCAGTTTGAAGTTAAACCAACCCTGATTTATTACTGATCAGTCAGTAAGCTGACTCTCTCACATAGCACTCTGTTTAATAAAGTCTACTACAAAACACAAACACACACATACACATACTGACACACACACAGACATACACACAAAGCAGTAAGTCTGACTGTAAAACAGAAAACTGACTTTTTCTGTATGTGTGTTTCAGTATGTGTGTGTGTGTGTGTGTGTGTGTGTTGGACTCGGTTCATTTCCTGTCAAAGAAGGGGGGAGGGCAGAGAGACAGATTGAAAACAGATGCTCTTTCTCTCTCTCGCTCTCTCTCTCGCTCTCTCTCTCAATGTGCGTCTGTGTCTCTCACCCGTTTTCTTCCCTCAGTACTGCAGACTCTCTCTCTCTCCACTCTGGCCCTATGTCTCCCTCTCTCACTGTGAATCAGTCTGTTGGTTTCCATTCGTCGTTCGTCTGGAATGAACTGAAGAGAAGAAGAGGAGACACAAACAGTGAAAAGAAGAAGAAGAGAAGGAAAAGGAGCAGCTTCAGAAGGTTTGAACCAACTCTACTCTCTTTTCTTTCTCTGAATCCTGATTAGATTCCACACAGTATTGCTATGTACAAGTACTACATGTACTAGAAATACAGAAATACTGCTGTGAGTAAATACTGCAAGTAAATACTTTAACTACTCTAAGTAGTGCTCCGAGTAAAAGCTGTGAGTACATACTGTGAGTACTGTGAATAAGTACTCTGAGTACCGAGAGTAAAGATTGTGAGCACTGGGAGTACGTACTGCGAGTAAGTACTGTGTGCAATACTTTCACTGCATTGGTGCACAGAGCAATGGGTCAGGTGAATCTCAGCTGAGTATCGGCACCTGAATGTGGTATTCCTCCTGCAGTTTGTTGCTGAACAGATCGGTGATGGAGGGAAGCTTGTGCAGCAATCATGAGACTGAAGGCCAGTGAGGGGGCGGAACTTCCAGCGTGCAGGAGCTCCTCGCATCCTCTGCATCACCAAAGAAAAGTCAGAGTCCCCGCTGCGGGTACAAGTCTGTCTTTTTTTTCACATTTATAGCATGAAAATCAAACAAAGGAGCACCACACAGAGACAGGAAATACTGCCCACACATCCGTCCGTCCTGAGTGCTCATTGGCTGCCTGCAGCCTATCACACTTGTCACAGGTATCACAATGCTGCCACAGAGAGATTCACACCTACGACCAGTTCAGAACATCTGATTAACCTGTCGGCCTGGAGGTTACTGAGTGATTGTGGGCGATCGTGGCTCCATCCGAGTTGGGAGTTCGCCTTGTAATCAGAACGTTGCCGGTTCGAGCTCCGGCTTGGACAGTCTCGGTCGTTGTGTCCTTGGGCAAGACACTTCACCCGTTGCCTACTGGTGGTGGTCAGAGGGCCCGGTGGTGCCAGTGTCCGGCAGCCTCGCCTCTGTCAGTGCGTCCCAGGGCAGCTGTGGCTACAATGTACCTTGCCATCTCCAGTGTGTGAATGGGTGGATGACTGAATGTGTAAAGTGCTTTGGGGTCCTTAGGGACTATGTAAAGTGCTATACAAATACAGGCCATTTACCATTCTATAAAGGTATTTTACTGCCAGTGAAACTGGGGTTAAACTGACAGATTAAAATCAGATAAATAAAACTGGGCTCAGTAAGAGACGTTCCTCCTGAACTCTGACATCTCCTCACAGTGGGAGCTCTGATTGGGCAGCAGGTTCCTCTTCACGTCTCAGCGTCAGAACATCTTCAAAAACTGAGCAACCACAGAACCACAGCTGATCCTCCCTCTAATTAAACCTCACATCTTCAAACCTGTGTCTCATGCAGCTGACAATGACATACAAGCGTCGTCAAAGGAGCTTGCAAAGAAAAGCGTCTGGACTTCTTTAAGTTACTTGAAGACGTTTCACCTTCATCCGAGAAGCTTCTTCAGTTCTAAGGTCAAATGGTGGAGAGTCCCAGATATAAACCTAGTGGGAGTTTCCCCCCACAGAGGGACAAAAGGACCCCCTGATGATCCTCTAATCGCCTGAGCCAAGGTGTGGAACTGGATGAGAGGTGAAACGTCTTCAAGTAACTTAAAAAAGTCCAGACGCTTTTCTTTGCAAGCTCCTTTGACTACGATGACCTGGATGACTGAGAACCTTCACAGCCGCATACAAGCGTCATTTTATATGATGGATTATGCAGAAAAAAATAGAATTAAGCAGAAAGGCCTATTGCTTTATTATGTATTCAGGTTGTGTACCATGTTTTTAACAAGTAACTAAGTAATAAAGTAACTAATTACTTTTGAAAATAAATAATCAGTAAAGTAACTGGATTAATTTCTTGGAGAAGTAATCATTAATAGTAACTAATTATTATTTTCAAGTAACGTAACCAACACCATTGGCGATAGTGGTAAGGAAAAACTCCCTTTTAACAGTGAGAAACCTCTGACAGAACCAGGCTCAGGGAGAGCCTGCTGTGTGTCACCACAGAGTCAGAATATTCATGTGTTCTCTTCTTCATCATGAAGAAATGAAGTGACTAAGACGCTGAAGAGAGGCATATATGAGTGTAAACATATTTTGAACCTTCTCGTAGGATGTTTCCATTTGTAGGTTTGGTGTATTTGCTCAGTTTGCGTGTTTTTAACTGGTTTGGTGAACTAATTCTCATTTTTATTAGATTCACTGTTTTTATGAGTTTGAACTTGTTTCAAAACATTTTAAAAACACAGACTGAAGAATTATTGATGAAAGTCTAATCTATGAAAATCAACTTTTCAGATCCAACAGCCCTACCTGGCCACCCAGTTTGGTTCCTTACACATTTGGTGTTTGTAATACTTTAAGTGTCAGAAATATTCTGATCAAACTTATTGTGTGGTAATAACATCATACACGAGCATATATCCAGTTAGTTTTTCTGTGCATTATCTGAACTGTGGTTGGTTGTTGTTGGGCCTCACCTGCTTCTCTTTAGATTTCTATTTTTATGTTTGCCATGCTGATCATTCAAATGCATCAACTTGACCAACAATAAATCTCGTGGTTTGCAGTTTGATCAGTTTAATTGTGTTACAGTGTGTGTGTGCTGTGTGCTACAGGTCTGAGGTGACCGATCACAGCGTTAGTATGGAGCAGTGACAGGCAGGTGGCACACCTGTAGAGTAGGTGAGTGTGACAGGATATGAAATGATTACATGTAGAATATTCAGTGTTGATGAACAGGTGTATGACTACCTATCTGGAATACTACTTAAATAGATCACCATAGTCAGATTCGCTGTCTCCTACTTTGCCAATCGATGTCTTGTAGCTGCTCATATTTCTGATCAGAGCTGCTTAAAGGTGATTTTTACTGAGCACGAACTAGACAAAAATCCAAAAACACAGTTGGAAGAACGTTGGCCGATGAACATGTTGGTGATTCGATCTGAGATCAGCTTTTTGCTGCACAGTCAGTTTGAACCAAACACACACAGCAGTCACAACACACACACGGCAGGCTGGAAAAACAATGGTGTCATCTTTTAACTCAGCAGCTGTAAAAGAATGTCTTCTGTTGGTCAGTAACCTGATCACAAGATCAGTACTTCAAAGCAAATTTTACTCAAGCACACATTTGAGGCATTCCTCTCTCTTCAGCCTTCAGAGAGTTAATAAAAAGCCTTTTAAAACTTCCATTGGTGACATCACAAGAGAGACTGAAGCCACCAATCTGGACGCTCAAATTTGACACTCTGTGACAGTGGAGGTAGGGATGAAGAGGAAGACTCGGCAGCTGACTGGTGACATCACCTGCTGAGCATTAGTCAGGGCACAGAGCTTCAGAACTGTGATTGGCTAAACCCTGAGATGAGGCTTGCTCTCCTCTCTGCTGCCCACAGGAAATACCTCGCTGTTTATTTTCTTCTTCGGTGGTCAGCTGGCATTCCTCATTCTCTCTCCATCAACCAGGGCTCTGATTGGCTGAAGTCCCTAGGGATGGCTGTGAGTGGCTGCTTTGTGTGAAAACACATGCACACACACACAGGAATGTGTTCACGTCTGTTTGAAGCATCAAGCAACTGAATGCAGGGAATGAAAAAAGTCCAGACTGCTACAGTTTAAATAAACTTGTTAAACTTTAATGAAGCTTCTTAGACGCCTCCCTTCAAAGTAACTTCGTTGAGTTTATTATTTCTGCAGTCTCCAGCTGCCACTGACATGCAGTAAACACATCTCTCTGGAATATAGAGCAGTAATAGAAGACAATCATTACTACAGTATTTGTACACAGCCTGCAGCATCCAAAACTTATTACATTCAACTATTTGCATTTTTTAAAGCTTCCACCAAATATCAGAGCTTCACAGAAAGTCCATTTTGTGTTTTAATGATGTTAGACTTTTATTTTGAAATCTCTCCTCCACCTGTCACTGCTCAGGGTCGGCAGCCATGATGGCATCCATCAGGGGAACAGGAAATATCAGCCTGTTGGGGTTTCTCTTGGGTGAGTAATAACGTTAAAGCATCAGTAGGATTTTAGAGGTGACACCTGAATGTCTACCTGTCTCTGTGTGTAGGTGTATTCCTGGTTCATCCTGAAGGGGCGGTTTCTCTGGAGCTGCTGCCATCAGCCTCTGAAGTTCTGGTCCCCTCTAACTCCAATTACACAGTGGTCAGTAACACTTGTCTGTCTCTACACCTACCTGTCTCTGTCTTCAGATGTCTTCCAGTACCTCTCTCTCAGGGATCTTTTCTTCTCCTCAGGAGTGTTTGGGGTGGAGTGAGGTGAAGTGGCATTTTCCTCAGGACCCGCCAGTAGATGGGGTCCTCTTGGACAATCGAGGCTCCATGAGCATCCTGCATCTCTTTAACATCACATGGAGGAATTCTGGGAGATACACCTGTGAGGAGCCATCATCTGATCAGAGCAGAAATGTTGATGTCTTTGTACCTGGACAAGGTAACCATCTTCCAACGTGTGTTCCTCCTGTTGCTTGTGTCAGAAAAATAAAGGTGCCAACTGGGAAAAAAAGTGGTTCTTTAGCCTGATGCCATAGAAGAACCTTTTTTGGTGCCATAAAGAACCATTCAAAAAATGGTTCTTTAAAGAACCATTTCTTTCAGTGGTTCATTGAAGAACCTTTAAAGGTGCCCCAAAGAACCATCAAGAAATGGTTGTTTGGGGCACCTTTAATGGTTTTTCAAAGAACCATTTTAAAAAAGGTCCTTCAAATGGTTCTTTAAAAAAAGCATTTTAAAGAACCTTTTTAAATCTTTCAAAATAAAATGTATCATAAATTGAATTTGAGTAGGGTAAAATAAATACGACCTTCCTTTCATATCAAACATCCCTGAAAGAGTAGTTGTCAAACAGCTAACAGATCATCTGCAGAGGAATGGTTTATTTGAAGAGTTTCAGTCAGGTTTCAGAGCTCATCACAGCACAGAAACAGCTTTAGTGAAGGTTACAAATGATCTTCTTATGGCCTCTGACAGTGGACTCATCTCTGTGCTTGTATTGCTAGACCTCAGTGCAGCGTTCGATACTGTCGACCATAATATCCTATTAGAGCGATTAGAACATGCTGTAGGTATTACAGGTACTGTGCTGCAGTGGTTTGTATCATATCTATCTAATAGACTCCAGTTTGTCCATATAAATGGAGAGTCCTCTTCACACACTGAGGTTAATTATGGAGTTCCACAGGGTTCAGTGCTAGGACCAATTCTGTTTACATTATACATGCTTCCCTTAGGCAGCATCATTAGAAGACATAGCATACATTTACACTGCTATGCAGATGACACCCAGCTCTATCTGTCCATGAAGCCAGATAACACACACCAATGAGTTAAACTGCAGGAATGTCTTAAAGACATAAAGACCTGGATGGCCGCTAACTTTCTGCTTCTTAACTCAGATAAAACTGAGGTTATTGTACTCGGCGCTGAAAATCTTAGAAATATGGTATCTAACCAGATTCTTCCTCTGGATGGCATTACCTTGGCCTCCAGTAACACTGTGAGGAACCTTGGAGTCATTTTTGACCAGGACATGTCCTTCAACGCACATATTAAACAAATATGTAAGACTGCTTTCTTCCATTTGTGCAACATCTCTAAAGTTAGAAATATCGTGTCTCAGAGTGACGCTGAAAAACTAGTTCATGCATTTGTTACTTCCAGGCTGGACGACTGTAATTCATTATTATCAGGATGTCAAAAAAACTCGCTGAAAAGCCTTCAGTTAATCCAAAATGCTGCAGCAAGAGTCCTGACAGGGACTAGAAAGAGAGAGCAGATTTCTCCTGTTTTGGCTTCCTGTTAAACCCAGAATTCAAAATCCTGCTCCTCACATACAAGGTCTTAAATAATCAGGCCCCATCTTATCTTAATGACCTTGTAGTACCATATCACCCTATCTCAGCACTTCGCTCTCGCTCTGCAGGCCTACTTGCTGCAATAGACGTAGGCTGCCGGGGATTCCCATGATGCATTGAGTTTTTCCTTTCCAGTCACCTTTCTCACTCACTATGTGTTAACAGACCTCTCTGCATTGAATCATATCTGTTATTAACCTCTGTCTCTCTTCCACAGCATGTCTTTATCCTGTCTTCCTTCTCTCACCCCAACCAATCACAGCAGATGGCCCCGCCCCTCCCTGAGCCTGGTTCTGCCGGAGGTTTCTTCCTGTTAAAAGGGAGTGTTTCCTTCCCACTGTCGCCAAAGTGCTGCTCATAGGGGGTCATATGATTGCTGGGTTTTTCTCTGTATTTATGAAGCGCCTTGAGGTGACTTTTTTTTGTGATTTGGCGCTATATAAATAAAATTGAATTGAATTGAGCATAGACATATATTAATGGTTTGTTGCCATTTCGCAGTATACCAAAAGACAAAAAGGCCTTTTAACCCTCAGTACAACATCACTACTAATACATGTCACATATTAGTTATTTAAACAGGAATGATTAAATATATTTGCCATACTATAAATAAATATATATAAATACTACATCTATAGATAACAACAACAATTAATACATGTATTGTTTAATTAATAAAACATCAGAAAGTGATAAAAACACATTAGAAATAGCAATAGCTTCATAACAGACCAATAAATCAAGGCATTTTCATCAGCAGATGTTTGCATGTTCAGTAAAAGTATTTCAACAACAAGTTTTTGATTAAAATGATCAATGAACTTCAGCGTTATGTAAGTTTCATGTTGGACTCATGGTCCTTTCTTAGTCCAGTTTAGGATAATGTCTCTGACGTATGTATCATATCAAATATATGTCATATCAAAACAAGCCCACACCTGCAGTGGTTTCAGTTTTTCACAGGTGTTTCCTGTCAGCTGGTCAACCTCACTCAGGGGGACATCCATATTAGCCAACCAAATGACACGCTCCTCCCTTTGTGCTTCAAACTCCTCCCACTCTGAGACAAGGAGCTGAGAGAGAGAGAAAAGAGTCAATTATAAAGAAGAGAGAAAAGTGAAACCCTCCTCAGTAGGTCTGACTCACATACCTGCAGTCGACCTGCGATGGACTCCAGTTTGGCGTTCACTTCATCCCAGTGGCGGCCACACTCCCTCGCCAATGCCAGCAGCCGAGTCTGCAGGGTGCCCTGGAAGAGCCGAGTTAATGTTTGACTCCTCCTGGCCAGGCTCTCCAGCTGGATGAGCCGAGGTCTCCCCTCACGCCGCTGCCTCTGAACACACAAACACAAATTGCATTTTTGCTATTCTTTTCTAAATCCAGGCTTGATCACGTGGAGGTATTTGGAAAACTGTTTTGGCCAGCGGACAACTGTTGTCTTGCAGAAAGTCAAATCTGTTTTCAAGGCACAACTTGGATCTGCTGTACAAATCTTATGGATACACACTAAATGAAACAGTACTGTGCACGACTCCAGATTCTGATCCCTCATCCTAACAGGGTTCCAAATGGCTCACAAAAACCCACATAGCAAATGCTGAGGCTTCAAAATACAAAGTCCATAAACCAATGACTGACATGGAATTTATCATAAGGGTGATAAATATACAGATTGGAGTCTGTCTTAGAGATGTGATGTTCATTTACCTGCACATGCACTATACGTGCCTGCTCCGTGGTTTTCCACAATGCTTTGCACATCACTATTTAATACAGGAAGTAGGTAAACTAAAACAGGTCATCTTTCTTTGTGAGAGGACCATATTAATAATGAAAGCAAACCTCAATGACATCATAGAGATCACTAAATATGCTCCTGCTGCTTTTCTTCCTCCTCATCCTAAGCTTCCTTCTCCTTGTCCTGGACTTCCATCCAATTGTAATTCAACCTAATTTTGTTTGTCTCCCTCCGCTTCCTCATTTTGTTGGAGCTGTGAACAGAATTAGTGTGAATCTGGATTAATTTGTGAAAAAAACAAAAATCTACAGCTTTTTGGTCAGAGGTGGTCTTGTGATTTAAGCTGGGTAGATTTATGTGTTGATGCTACCTGCTTCAGCTCTACGACTGGCTGCTGAGTGATATTTACACCGCGGCTGGATTATAAACTTTAACCCCGTGCTCAACTTTGGCCCAGCATTGATACCTCTTGTTAGTATAACGACCTCTTCTTGGCTTAATGTATGATGGTGGATAAATGAAATATGGAAAGAAAATTTAACTATATTACAAAAGAAATCCATCTTGGAAACATCAAATGACCGGAGCATAACTTGTCAACTAGTCCGAAAATAAGTTATGCAGGAACAGTCAAAGACACACCTTCATGCTCTTCCAGAATTCAAAGTACAGGTTCATGCGAGTATTTAATGTAAGGCTCAGCTCAGAGTTTCTAGAGCAGACACAGAGCTCATGTCAAAACAGGCTTCAGGCGCCATTTTAGTGACTTTAACAATATTATAAATTTTAATATCGGTCTAGCTGACATTACGTTATGTACGCAGCACGCAATTGAACCACATATTTTAGAAGCCAAAGTGTTCTAACGTCACTCTCTCTCTACCTGTCATTTGGCTCGAAACACATATTAACAAATTGCTCAGTGATAAACATATACTCAGATCATTTACCTAAGCAGTGCGCTTTGTCAAAACTAAGTAAGTGTGTTGGTAATGAACACATACGTGTGTTCATTACATTGACATTCTGTTGTGCAATTGTTATTTACTTGTATTTTATAATTTGACTTTACATACTGCTGGGTGGTTTGTAAAGTTTACAATAACTAGTATTATCATTATGCTATATTTTCTAATATATATAATAATCTCAAAAGTAATGCCTTGAAGCAGAAAATAGTAATACTTTATTAAAATGTAAAACTAAAATACAATATTTGAATGTGTGCATTGTCTCTCCTGTTTGTTAACTCACCATATTCATAAATGTCTTAATAATAAATTCCATATTCTATCACCACATTATTTGTGATTAGTGGGTTTGCGGGGTTAGGAGTGTTGGGGGTAGGCTCTTTAGGCTTTGGCCCCCACACCTTCCACCAGTATATTTTTAAGTATTTCTAACTTTTATTTGAATATTCAGTTTCCTACCATCTGCTCTTAAAGGGTAATCACCAGGTAACCCACCCTCCCCATTCGCACACACACAAACAAAACACACAAACAAAACACACAGCATAATTCACAGCCTCATTATAGTGAATAAATATTTATGCCATTTTACACCATCAAACTTAGATTGCTAAGGATGAAGAACCTTTTGTTCTTTAAAGAACCATTTGTAATAGCTGAATAACCATCTACAAAATAATAAGGTTCTTTGATGTGTGATGGTTCTTTAAAGAACCATGAAGACATCTGAAGAACCATTAAAGAACCATAGTTTTTTTGGGGGGTACCTGCATTCCTCGTGATGTTCCGTGTTTACCTGTTCCCCCCTCAGGTCCCGATGAATGGTTTGTCCCATTGGATCTGGGTGTGGTGATGAAGGAGGGTGAGGAAGGCACAATTCCCTGCATGGTGTCCAACCCGAACCTCAATGTCTCGCTGTACGAGCGCCCCAGCAGGAGGCTGATAAGCGGGGTGACATATGAGCCGGGGCGTGGCTTCACGGGTCACCTCAATGACACATCATACATGTGCATCGCCACAAACGGAGCTGAGGAGAGGGAGTCGCAGACGTACTACGTCTTCAGCATTATAGGTTTGTGTCTGTCTACCTTCTGATAATGTTTAGTTCACATTTATGCTGAAAGGTTGCCATTCATTCATAAACAAGTCATATTCCTACCTGTCTCCCCTGCTACCTGTATCATTTTTGTGCACCTGCGTATTTCAGTCCCAAAGGTCATGGAGGTGGACCTGACGGTGTCCAGCAGTGTGCTGAAGCAGGGCGAGGTCCTCACAGTAAACTGCACAGTTAAAGACACAGAGATGGTGTTCTTCTCCTGGGGCTTCCCCCGCAGACAGGTACCTGTCTGCCTTCCTGTCTGCTTACCCACCTGTACCTGTCTGTACCTGTCTGCCTTCCTGTCTGCTTACCCACTTGTACCTGTCTGTACCTGTCTGCCTTCCTGTCTGCTTACCCACTTGTACCTGTCTGTACCTGTCTGTCTTCCTGTCTGCTTACCCACTTGTACCTGTCTGTACCTGTCTGCCTTCCTGTCTGCTTACCCACCTGTACCTGTCTGTCTTCCTGTCTGCTTACCCACTTGTACCTGTCTGTCTTCCTGTCTGCTTACCCACTTGTACCTGTCTGTACCTGTCTGCCTTCCTGTCTGCTTACCCACCTGTACCTGTCTGTACCTGGCTGCCTACCTGTCTGTCTGGTGTCACCTAACTATGATGATTTTTCTTTGCAGGAAATTGAGCCGCTGACGGACTTCTTGCCCAATCAGATCCGCTCCTTTGTTAACATCACTGCAGCAACAGTGGCAGATTCAGGTAGGGCGCTCGGTGGCTCAGGTAAAGGTGTGCAGCTTGCTGAGAAACTGTGCTGAGGGAAATAATGCCGTACTGTTCCTGCAGGTGTTTATAGCTGCACGGTGCAGGAGACAACACAGGGACAAACTGTGATGAAAAATATCACAATAACAGTGCTGGGTCAGCAAACATACACACTCACACACACACACACACACACACACACACACACATAGAACAGACACACACATAGAACAGACACACACATGTAAAGTGTGTGTCTCCATGTCTCTGCAGACCGAGGTTACGTTTACCTGTGGCCCTCAGGTGAGACCAATGTGTCATCTCTCCTCCATCACACGCTGGAATTAAGTGTAGATATTGACGCCCACCCCGCCCCCACCATCATCTGGACGAGACAGAACCAATCTGTTGCCACAGAAACCTCTACTATCAACACCACACACCTGTCAGACAGCCGGTAGGTCAGAGGTCAGACCTCAGATGAGGAGGAGAATCAGAATCTTTATTGTCATTGTGTTTGCAAACAACAAAAATTGTAAGAAAACCCATTCAGCACAAGTGAAAAAAGGGCACTTTAAAAGGAAAGAAGTTTATGTGTGCAATAAATTTTAAACAAATAAACAAATAAATAAATAAATAAATATAGTATGTACAAGACTTTATATAAGAATGAATAAGTGAGAATACGGTTGCCGCACAGGGCTTCAGACCTTAGAATATTGCACAGTTCCTTGGAAATATTCCACAGTTAAAACGAAAAAAGAAAAGAAACTATTGCATAGTTGACGGGTGTGTTTTCGCAGTGATTTATCCCCCAAGTGTATTTATTAATGCAACAGCCCTGGCATATGTGCTAATGGTTGCTAAAATGAGGAGGAGCTAAATGTTTGATTGATTAGGTATGTGAGCACACTGACGCTGGTGCGCGTGCAGATGGATCAGACAGGAAGTTACACCGCAACTATTTCCAATGATGACGACATCAGAGAGGCTACATTCAACCTGGAGGTACAAGGTGAGCCACACGGCCACCAGATGTGTATGCCACATCATGTGACATCATGCTGTCATTTACAGACCTTTTGTGTGCATGCTCAGTAACGAGTGTATTGTGTGAGCTGAGGAGTAACATTATCACATGACCTCAGGCTCCGCCTCCTAGCAGACATCTGTGTATGCATTTAAACAGAGGGCACATTTGACTTTTTAATAACACGTGTGTGTGTGTGTGTGTGTAGCTCCACCCAGGATCACATCCCTGTCAGAGGTCAGGAGTAACGCTGTGCTGTGTGTGAGCGAGGGAGCTCCATCCCCCTCTGTTACTTGGTACACCTGTTCCAGCTCACACAGGTAAACACGCGCACACGCGCACACACGCACACACACACACACACACACACACACACAGTGTAACAGTATTGGTGTTACCATGGTGATCCTGTGATCCATGGAGCACAGAGGATGCAGTCTCCATCGCACTGCACTCTGTCCTCTCACACCTGGACAACAACAACACATACGCCAGAATGCTGTTTATAGACTTCAGTTCAGCATTCAATACAATCCTCCTCTCACAACTCATCAGGAAACTGACAGACCTGGGCATCAGTTCCCTCGTCTGCAAATGGTTACTGGACTTCCTGACAAACCGCCCCAACATGTCCGGCTGGATAACCACTGCTCATCTACAATCACAATGAACACCGGTGTACCACAAGGCTGTATGATGAGCCGTTTCCTCTACTCCCTCTTCACCCACGACTGCAGACCTGCTGATGGTTCCACCATCATTAAGTTTGCAGATGACACCACGGTGATTGGCCTCATCAGTGACAACGATGAGCCTACAGGGAGGAGGTGGATCGTCTGGCTGAGTGGTGCGACAGAAACAACCTGCTGCTTAACACCGAGAAGACTAAGGAGCTCATCGTGGACTACAGGAGGAATGCTGACCCACATCCACCCATCCACATTAAGCTCTGTCTCAGCAATTTGACTCTCAGTGACCCTCATCCTACCTCCACCAGGTGTGAAGATTGATGATGGTGCAGCTGAGGATTCTGGGCCATTCATGAAGGCGTTTCCTGATTGTAAACAGAAATTTCCTCTGGGAGATTGTGTTTCAGATGTTTTTCAGATCTTCCTCATGCTGCATAATATATTCAATGTTCCAATGAGCACTTGGAACAAACTGCAAAACTTTGCAGATTTCATCAAGAAAGTCATCAGGAAACTCAACCAACCACGATACTGTCCAATCACACCTGAGCCTGTGAAAAAATGGGACAACTGTGTATAAAAACTGAATTCTTAATCAGATTCTTTTATATCAAAGCTGACATTCACATTTGGAGTGAATCGTTGCACATCTAAAGACTATGTTACTGACCTTTAAGCTTTGGAGTCAGTTGCAGTTTGAAGTAAGATGAGAAAGTCATTCTATCATCGCAGAAACCCCATCTGCCTCTCTGTCTTCAGGACAGGTGCTGGGTTCAGGGGCTTTCGGACGTGTTGTTGAGGCAACCATCTCAGGTCTGGTCTGGTCACCACGGTGATTGGCCTCATCAGTGACAACAATGAGACCGCCTACAGGGAGGAGGTGGATCGTCTGGCTGAGTGGTGCGACAGAAACAACCTGCTGCTTAACACAGAGAAGACCAAGGAGCTCATCGTGGACTACAGGAGGAATGCTGACCCACATCCACCCATCCACATTAAGGGGACGGCTGTGGAGCGTGTGAGCAGCTTCAAGTTCCTGGGAGTCCACATCTCCGAGGATCTCATCTGGACGACCAACTGCTCCAAGCTGGTCAAGAACGCTCACCAGCGCCTCTTCTTCTTGAGGACTCTGAGGAAGAACCACCTGTCCTCAGACATCCTGGTGAACTTCTATCGCTGCAGCATCGAGAGCATCCTGACCAACTGTATAACAGTCTTGTACGGGAACTGCTCTGCCTCGGACCGGAAGGCGTTGCAGAGGGTCGTGAAAACTGCCCAGCACATCGCCGGAGCACCACTTCCTGCCATAAAAGACATCTACAGGAAGCGGTGTCTGAAAAGGGCTGGGAACATCATCAAAGACCCCAGTCACCCATCACATGGACTCTTCACCCTCCTGCCCTCTGGGAGGCGCTACAGGAGCCTCCGGACTAAGACCACCAGGTACCGGAACAGCTTCTTCCCCACAGCTGTCAGACTCCTGAACTCTGCCTCCTGACATCTGACCCACGTTAAACTCATGGACTGGACATACACACACACACAACCACCTACACACACACACATGGACAACTGTACCCTCAAACACACAATAATAACATGGACTGAACCACCACTCACAACCACCAGCACTTTATAGCCTCTGTAGAAATTATCCACATATCTCACTGATCTTAACTGCACTACTGTATAGCTCTGTGTAAATAATCATTCTGTACATACGATAATTTTTAATCCTACAACTGTTTATAACTTAGCATAGTTCACATTTCTGTATAACTGTATATCTCAGATTTCTGTATAGTTTTTCATATTTATATCCTGTTCATAGCCTGTACATACTTATAGTTATAGCATATTCATAACATACTTCATACCGTGTACATTATAACATACCATAATAGACCCATTTCTGTAATATACTCACACATCTATATTATTGCTAATATATATTGTAATATATCTATATCACTAAAGCACTTGTGGATAGATGCAAACTGCATTTTGTTGCCCTGTACCTGTGCATGTGCTATGACAATAAAGTTGAATTCTATTCTATTCTATTCTATTCTATTCTGTCCTTTAACCTACTGCAGATGCAATCATTTGAATGGCGAGTGGAGGAGCCAATCAAAAGACTCAGAGGGCATGACGCTACAGGAGAACATTACTATGGTGGCAGAGAGAGGCGTCTCCCAGGTAACCACTGACATCAAACGAGTGATGTCATCAGAAGGGAGGGGAAACAGTAACATATGAAGTTGACCGGTGGCTCTGTGTGTGTTTGTTCCACCAGGTAAACAGCATGCTGACCCTCCAGACTCTCAGCTCTCTGTCGGCCGTTCGCTGTGAAGCCACAAACTCGGTGGGCAGACAAGCGAAGGACCTGCGAGTCCTCTCCAGCTGTACGTATCCATGCTGCTGGCGTTTGAGCTCAGGCGGGTTCTCTGAGGAACTGAGGCAGAACATTCATTCAAACACTGTCTTCAGATGTCTGCTTTAAAACATCGTCCACATCCTGAGCACACAAACAGCTGCTGACAGAGGAGAAAGAGCTCCTCAGAGCTCCTGTCCATCACAGAGGTCACAGGAGTGGCTGAATGCATGAAGGAAGAGCTGAAAAGAGAAATGTGAGTAGAGAAGTGGAGACAAGCTCATGCTGTGACTCAGACTAACACACCATAACTCATCTGGTCAGCATGTGAACATCGGGATCTCCTGCCAGATGTTCAGTACTTTGAATAAAGGTGCTGCAGACACATGGAGGAGATGATCAGAAGCTGAAGTTTCACTGAGTTTGGTACAAAGACCCAAACATCTCAGGAGGAGCTCAGAGAGACAAAGAAGAAATTATTTCTAAAGAAAAGAAGAAGAATTGAGGCCTCAACAAAGAGAGCAGCACTGGTTAGGAAAACCCTCAGAGGACGATGATCAGTGCTGGATGTGACAGAGTCAAACCTTCTGCTAAAAAGAGGAACCTGAAATATTAAAGAGCCAGGAGAACCTGTCACTGTCTGAGCTGGCAGACCATGGCGGGGTTAGAGGGTGGACACAAATGCAGACACATGGAGTGGAGGTGAATGTTTAACAAAAAGCAAGCCGTAATTGTTGGCGGGAAAAAATCTAAAAATAAAAAACAGAGGCAAACGGGGAACTGACAAATACAAAGAAAAGCCTGAAACTTGGAAATGCAGGTGGAGATACAAAGGGGACGACGAACAGACGATCTGACTGGTAGCAACGGAGAATACACACATGAGGAAACAGGGAACAGGAGGGGAACACAGCTTTAACTAATCGGACAAGATGAGACATGGAGAAAGCAAAACAGAAACCGGCACCCGACACAGACTGTCAAAGTAAACAGGAGACACATGAACGTAGAAACAGGGATGACAAGAGGGAACAAAAGTGAGGCACAGGAACATCTAAGCACTAGAAATCATTAATAACCAGAAACAATATCAATAATCGCAAACATAAACACGGAGTCACTAGACTCCGCATCATGACGGAACCGGCATCCTCCCCTCACCCCACCGGTCCTTGAGCCTTGTTCTGCTGGAGATTTCTGTCTCTTCTTTAGCTTCTTTACCTTACAATATAAAACGCTTTGAGGCAGTTGTTGTGATTTGGCGCTATATAAATAAAATTGCTTTCAATAAGAGAAGCTCTATTTAGGATAAACCCACAAGAAAAGATGATCAGTACTGGGTGAGAGGGATAAAGTCAATCCTTCTGCTAAAAAAAGTTAATATTAAAACAAAATAATAATTAATCCTACAGTTTTTGGCAGGTTTTGTTTGTTTTTTTGTTGTTTAGGGTAAATTATTGTGTTTATTTCTAACATTTCTTATGTTATCTGTGTTCAGCTCTTCTGTCTCAGGTGGTGGTCTTAGCAGTAGTCCTGGTGTTGGTCATCATTGCTGTCATCTTCCTCATCATCCTCATCATCTTATGGAGGAAAGTTAGTATTCAGATGAAATAAACTTCTAGCTGAACAGTAGTACTACCTCCATTACTGTTGCATGGACCGTCAAATATTTGCTGCATGTTCATGTAACTTCATGAATCCACCAAAGTATTTGGTTCCTTTTTATTTCTGTGTGTAGAAACCTCATTATGAAGTTCGTTGGAAGGTGATCGAGTCTGTGAGTCCTGATGGACAGCAGTACACCTACCTCGACCCCGCCCAGCTGCCCTACAGCCCAACCTGGGAAATAGACAGAGACCATGTAGTTCTTGGTAAGACTGCAAAACCATATTTTATGTAACAATGAGATTAATTCATAAACGTCTCTCCCTCATTGTGCCTTACACGGCACGGGTCTTTGTGTCCTGGGTTTTGTCTTTGGCTCCAAACAGGTATAAACCTGTTTTTGCCTTCAAACACTTCTGGATTTTTCACATAATTTTCTGTGTGATTATTGATCTGCACTATGGAGCTCTGTCTCAGCAATTTGACTCTCAGTGACCCTCATCCTACCTCCACCAGGTGTGAAGATTGATGATGGTGCAGCTGAGGATTCTGGGCCATTCATGAAGGCGTTTCCTGATTGTAAACAGAAATTTCCTCTGGGAGATTGTGTTTCAGATGTTTTTCAGATCTTCCTCATGCTGCATAATATATTCAGTGTTCCAATGAGCACTTGGAACAAACTGCAAAACTTTGCAGATTTCATCAAGAAAGTCATCAGGAAACTCAACCAACCACGATACTGTCCAATCACACCTGAGCCTGTGAAAAAATGGGACAACTGTGTATAAAAACTGAATTCCTAATCAGATTCTTTTATATCAAAGCTGACATTCACATTTGGAGTGAATCGTTGCACATCTAAAGACTATGTTACTGACCTTTAAGCTTTGGAGTCAGTTGCAGTTTGAAGTAAGATGAGAAAGTCATTCTATCATCGCATAAACCCCATCTGCCTCTCTGTCTTCAGGACAGGTGCTGGGTTCAGGGGCTTTCGGACGTGTTGTTGAGGCAACCATCTCTGGTCTGATTAATTCTCATTCTACAAAGGCGGCCGTGAAGATGGTCAAACGTACGTATCTGTCTGTCTGTCTTTCTGTCTCTCTGACTGTCTGTCTGTCAGTGGTTTGTATCATATCTATCTAACAGACTCCAATTTGTGCATGTAAATGGAGAGTCTTCTTCACACACTTCACACAAGTTTAATTATGGAGTTGCACAGGGTTCAGTGTTAGGACCAATTCCGTTTAGATTATACATCCTCCCTTAGGCAGTATCATCAGAAGGCATAGCATACATTTTCACTGCTATGCAGATGACACCCAACTCTATCTGTCGCTTTTCTAGACACTCAAAGTGCTTTACAATTCCACTAGTCAGTCATTCTCACATTCACACACTGTCAAGTCAAGTCAAGTCAAGTTTATTTATAAAGCACATTTAAAAACAACCAAGGCTGACCAAAGTGCTGTACAATAAAATACAAATATAAAATACACTGGTGGAGGCAAATCACAGTTATAGCCACAGCTGCCCTGGGGCAGACTGACAGAAGCCAGGCTGCCATCGGCCCCACCAGCCAACACCAGTAGGGTGAAGTGTCTTGCCCAAGGACACAACGACCAGGACAGACAAAGCAGGGGAGCCAACCGGCAACCTTCCGGTTACAAGATGCGCTTCCCAAACCCCTGAACCACGGTTACCCCATGGATGGCATTATCTATGCCTCCAGTAACGCTGTGAGGAACCTTGGAGTCATTTTTGACCAGGACATGTCCTTCAACGCACATATTAAACAAATATGTAAGACTGCTTTCTTCCATTTGTGCAACATCTCTAAAGTTATGTCTGTGAAGGTTCTCAGTCATCCAGGTCATCGTAGTCAAAGGAGCTTGCAAAGAAAAGCGTCTGGACTTCTTTAAGTTACTTGAAGACGTTTCACCTCTCATCCGAGAACCTTCTTCAGTTCTAAGGTCAAATGGTGGAGAGTCCCAGATATAAACCTAGTGGGAGTATCCCCCCACAGAGGGACAAAACCTTTGATGCTTTTCTTTGCAAGCTCCTTTGACTACGATGACCTGGATGACCGAGAACCTTCACAGACAGCTGTAGATAATGTTACATCTGTGAGATGATTATGAGTCATTTTTTCTCTAATGGTTAAAATCTTATTTGCGAAGACGTTCATGAAGTCATTACTAGTTAATGTTGAAGGATTAGTTGGCTCAATGGTGCTCTGACTGTTTGTCAGCCTGGCTACAGTGCTGAAGAGAAACCTCGGGTTGTTCTTATTTTCTTCAATCAGTGATGAATAGTAAGATGTTCTGGCTTTGCGGAGGGCTTTCTTATAAAGCAACAAACTATTTCTCCAGGCTAAATGATGATCCTCTAAATTTGTGACACGCCATTTCCTCTCCAGCTTACAAGTCATCTGCTTTAGGCTATGTGTTTGAGAATTATACCACGGAGTCAGGTACTTCTGATTAGAGACCTAAGTTTTCAGTGGAGCTACAGTATCCAGAGTCGTACGTAGTGAGGAGGTAAAATTATCCTCCTAAGACCCGAACTCTACCACAGCATGCATTTTTAATTTCTCTTTGATACTTGGGCTGATTGGGACCCGATGAATGTAAAAACAAAGAATCACCAGATTTTTTTTAACCTAATTTTTGTTTCTAAGAAAAATCAGACCCACATATGAGGATATTTTTTTAAAAATTTCGATAGAACAGTAGCAGTATAATGTCCTTGTAAGTGGATATCAGGCAGTTGTAGAGCACAATTGAGTATTTTGGTCTAAATAACCCAAAATGTGATGTCCACATAAGTGGACGCCAGGTCCTAAGAGGTTAATAACAAGATAATCGACCTCTGTTGGAGTAGCGTTCAGATAGCTGCTCTGCTCTGTGTTGGTACAGGGCATTGAAGATGATAACAGTGGGTGGATTATATTCTTAAACTTAGTTACAGCACTTTCAGAAAGACGTCTACTGTGATAAAGTCTACTCTCCACTGCGGTGTAATCATTATTGTAAATGTTATCAGGAAATGTTTAGGGTAAGGAAATGATAAGGACAGACTGAATGAAAGACTCTGGACCCTGCTGTTCAAAGATGGACCAGTCTGTGAGATCAAGACAGTCCTGTAGAGTAGTCCTGTAGAAGAACATCATCTGGCCACATTTTCATGACCCAGGTGTTTGGAGAGGTGGCTTTTTTGAGAGGGGTGTTGGCAGGGACAAGAAGAATCAATGGTAAAGAAGTGGAAGAAGATCAGTTTTTGGCTTGCACCATATTCCAAAAGTGCTTCGTCTCTTTGCCATTACTGTCACCCGGCAGAATTTGCAGATGATATTGCTTGCAGCCGCTGCAATGCTTTCGACCAAAACAGGCGCAGCTTGATTACACCATCAACATGTGCTATTGCGGTAGTTAAAATCCCTACTGTTGGCCAAATTTATATAGTTTCTACCGTATACCATTTAAACCGCCCACCCCTATTTATACCTATATGTAGCACTTATGTGGGTTTATATACAGTACCAATTGGTAATAACCAAGGTGATTAGTAATATCGGCTAGTATCAGAAGAGTAAGAATGACTCTTAGAGCTCTGGTACAGAGAAATGAATGACAGAGAAACCAGACAAAGCACAGTTGTGTGGCTTAAAGGAAACGATGTGATTTAAGTGATTTAAGCCTTTTTTTAAAAAGATATTTTTTTAAACAACATAGAATTACAACACATTTTAACAAAGATTTGAAGTATATAAAATTTCCCCCAAAGTAGCAAAAAAATAAATTAAATTAAATTAAATTGTGCATAAGTAAAGAATGAGTCTTTTAGGTCCAAATGGTACCAGTGGGGCCCATGACAAATGGATGTATTGCAACAAAGTTCTGTCTAATGAGAAGTGTGTGCGTGTGTTTGTCTGTCCTACCGCATTACTTGTACAGTGCAGGATTGCAGTCCATCAATGTGCAAAAGAGTGTGCGCACATATGTGTATTGTCCACTAGAATCTCAGGTTGGCTCCAATGAACACTGGAATGCTCTGGGATCTGGAATTGCTAAACTGGTCCTTGGATTCGTCCCAAATATATAAGTATATCACTCCTTTTAAGAAATGGAATAATATGCAAAGAATTATCAGAAACTGAACAAAGTGCATATAATCAATTTCAATAACATGTAAACAGGTGACTTCAGTCTACGAATAGGAATATTAACATAGATGTGCTTCACTTACTATAGGCCTAATAGTACAAGTGGAAATACACTAAAAATTACCTCCACATATCCATTACTGAGCATAGTAAAATAACCGATTGACATCAAAACAGTATAAGGAAGGTGTCGCTCTGTCCTCTATGATAGCAAACACAAAACTGTACTTCATGAACAATATCCGTTTAAATGGTTTTTAACTTGTTAGAGGTTAATTTCTCCAGCTTACCGATAAAAAGGTTTTAGCCCACCTGCTCTGATCGGCTGTAGAAGCAAGACACTAAAACTTGGGAGCTGGTACTAAAGAGGGACAAGAGCTACCTAGAGCTTTACCAATTGGCTTACACGAGAGGAGTGGAATAAAACAATAGGCTCTCATCAGAGCTCATCAACACTTGGAAAAAATAAACCCTTGTTTAACCAAAACACATACCGTATTTCCCGGACTACAAAGCGCACCCGAATATTAGCCGCACAAGCT
Organism: Neolamprologus brichardi; assembly: GCF_056152115.1. Lineage (NCBI taxonomy): Eukaryota > Metazoa > Chordata > Actinopteri > Cichliformes > Cichlidae > Neolamprologus > Neolamprologus brichardi. The sequence goes on along the minus strand of NC_142113.1, from coordinate 34,809,061 downwards.
AAAATCAGGGGAAAATCCTGTTTTGTACATACATTAGCCGCACCTGACTAAAAGCCGCAGGTGTTTCAATGTTGACATATCATATGTAAGAGAATATGCACAAAGGGAATTGTCAGGAAAGAGATGGCTGTTTGGAGACACACCCCTTTATTAATATTTTGAAAAACAAGTTACGGGTACATATTTGCATAACTTTTTAGGTATATGTACAAGTACCGGTAATTACAAGTACGAAACATGTACTGTGCTTCATAAATGAGTAACAAATGTAGTAGTACATAACAATAACCTACAACACACCAGAAAAATAGATTCGGACTACCTTTTAGGCTCAGGTGCAGTGACACGGCTTTAACAAGAAGAAAAGTCAGTCATTCACCACCATGTTTCTCTTCTTCCTGCGCACTAAAACCACCAAAGTCCTCTTCTCCAGTGTCGGAAACGAACAGGCTCAGGATGGCTTCGTCCTCCACTCTCCGCTTCTTTCCTCGTTGTCACTTTCAAAACCAAACAAATCCTCGTTGTCAGTGTCAGAGTCGAACACCCTCAGAAGGGCCGTGGCGGTGTCTCCATCATGCAGCAGTCCAGCCCTTCGAAATCCGTTGGTGATCGTGGATGTTTTCACACTTTTCCACACTGTCAGAATCAACTGGTGGAGTTGGGCATAACTTGCTTTTCACAAGTTTATCGCCTCTCATCATCCACGCCTCCCGCTGAACGCGTAGCGCTACTTTGAAGTTTGTTTTTCGCGCTACTTCGCACGGCACTACGTTGCCTGGCGGACGGACATGTGACCAACATACCACTCTTGAACCCCGATCCTTCCGCCAGGCAACGTAGTGCAATACAACAGCAGAACAAACAAAACAAATCCTCTTACGATATCACAAAAATCAAAAATCATGGACAATCCATAGAAAAGCCGCACCCGACTAAAAGCCGCAGGGTTCAAAGCTTGTGCAAAAAGTAACGGCTTATAGCCCGACAATTATTAAATAATAACAATTTATTATAAATCTGCGTCCCTTTTAGGTTTACATAAATATATTGATTTTGTTTCACTGTCATTAAAGAAGGGCTATAAGAGCAGAAACAATGAACATGAAATGTGATGATTTTAGAAACTGGGTTACACCTATTTCTGTATTTATCTATCAATATCTCTGATCAATATCTCTGATATTTCTACACTAATTTTATATGAGTGCTTGTTGGTTATTCTATATTTGCTACTATGACAACTCAGTTTACCTCTGGGATTAATAGTTTTTCAGATTGATTGATTGATTGATTGATTGATTGAATCTTTATTTTGAACATGTTAAAAAAGTACAACAACATAGAATTAAAAGAGACAAATAAACAAAGCAAAACAAAAAGAAAATGAGCAACCACAACTACAAATATCTTTTATGTTCAAAAAGGAGCAGGAAGAAGCATGAGCTTATTTAATCCCACCCCTTTTCCACTATCTAGTAATTTATAGACTACCGAAATACCTCCTTGCAATCACATTATGTGTCATGTGTATTTTTTTTTTTTTTAATTATTATTCTTTTTTTATTTATTTATTTTATTTTATTTTTTATTTTTTTAATATATATACATATATGTTTCTATCTATCCATACATACGTATTTACACATACGCACATATACACATTTTCAATAACCCCATTAACACCTCAAAGGATACACAACCTACAAATATATATATACCCATACCAACATACCCGTCCACCCGCACACACATGAAAATATTAGACAAGAACACCCTATCAAATCTCTACCTCCTCCCTGTACCCTGTAAAAACCATCTCCTTAAACCGCTTTTTAAACTGTGCCATGCTCGGACATTGCTTTATATCTTTACTTAGTCTGTTCCACAGTTTCACTCCACACACAGAGATGCAAAAACTTTTTAATGTTGTACGGATACGAGGATGTTTTAAATTTAATTCCCCCCTCAAATTGTATCCCCGTTCCCTTTTAGAAAAAGGGTACGGTCCACACCTTTGGACCGTAGAAAGGTAACCACTTGATGCTCCGTGGAGTTGACATCTTCCTCTCCTGGCCCTCCTACATTGTCGGCGGCGACCGCCCGGGCGTATGACCGGGGTTTGATGCGAAGCCCCGTGATGATGACATCGTTCATCCGGGTGTACTGCTCCAAATCCGCCACTCTGTTCTCCAGGTACGCCAGCCGCCGATCCTTCTCGGCGTTCTGGATGCGGAGACCCTTAACTTCCTCGACCAGGTCCAGGATGGCTTTCTGCTGCAGTTTGACAGTAGAAATCTCCTCTGTCATAAACTCGAGTGACTTCTTAATATCGTCACCTTCCTCGGCTGACAGAACTTTTTTCGGGCCCATGCTTGTAGCATTGCCGTGACGACCGGCTAGCTAGTTGATGCTAGCGTCCTTCCTCTCTCTCACCGCTACGGTTCAAAAACGTCAACTTGTGAGTTTTCGAGAGGTCGCAAATGACGAGCCACCACTTCTGGACGGTTTCCCACACACGCTCTCAAAGTTTAGTATCCGCGGAGAGCTGCCGTTTTCAGGAGATATGTTAAGTTTGTCAACGTTTCTGCTCAGAGAACCTGTTGCTGACAGCTCGGTGTGTCACTTCCGGTGAGTCTCCAGAATCTTCTGATTCTGAGTTATAATTTTACTGAATTTACATTTGCCCTTAGCCAGCAGTTTTACATTTCCCTCAATGTTGCCTGCTCTGGCCCCTGGAAGACAATTGACTATGATTGCTGGTGTCTGTAGCTTCACATGTCTGAGAACAGAATCATCAATTACCCCGGCAGGTGTGTCGCAGAGTGGGGAAAAACGGTTAGACACATGAACGGGTTGGTGGGGTACCTGGAGCTTTTGTTTAAGACAATGCTTCCTCCTCACCGTCACCCAGCCGCCCTCTTTCCTCAGCTGCTTGGGGTCTTCCGGGGAACAGCTAGCGGGGCCTACGATATCTTTGGCTGCCCCAGCTACAGGGGCCTGGCTAGCTACGGGTGAATGAAGGGTGCGATGCCGAGTCTCCAATTCAGTAATCCTGGCCTCCAGAGCTGCAAATATGCTGCATTTGTTACAAGTATCATTACTGCTAAAGGAGGCTGAAGAGTAACTAAACATCTGACACAATGAGTAGGAAAGTGCAGGAGGGACAGGTGAAGAGGCCATGCTGCTAGCCAGCGCGTTATAAGCTAAGCTAAGCTAGCGAAACAGTAAAGACACAGTGAGTGAATACTTTGGCTATAAATTAGGTAGTGAGTACACAGAGACTGTGCTTTGGATGAAGTACGTGAAAATTATACTGTGAAATAAAATGTTATCTGTAGGTGTCTAATTAAAGAGGTGAGCACAGGTGAGCTACACAAACGGAACAGGAAGTGATACTCTACCGCAGAGAGAGCCAACACCAAATGACAGCGCCACATACTGTCTAACTGTGTGTCTGTCACACTCTATCTGACTGTCTGTCTCTTGTCTGTTTGTATGTCTGACAAACTCTTCCTGACTGTTTCTTTTGTCTGTCTGTCTGAATGTATCTGTTTGTCTGTAGGTCTGTCTCTCTGTCTTTCTGTTGGTTGGGCTATCTACCCATCTGTCTGACTGACTGACTCTGTCTTTCTGCAGCGAGAAGTGATGCAGTTCAGTCTCTGATGTCAGAGTTGAAGGTTTTGGTTCATCTCGGTCCTCACCTGAATGTTGTCAACCTGCTGGGAGCCTGCACGCGAGGAGGTCTCAGTTTACTCCTGATATAATCTTTGTTTAATCCCTAAGTGTTCCTCATATAACCCTAATATCATTCTTAAACAAATCCAGACATATCTCCAAAGGTTGATTTTGTTCTTCTGGACGCAGCATTTTCAGTTTCAGAAACGTTTCGTCACTCATCCAAGTGACTTCTTCAGTCTCAGCTGACTGCAGGTTTCCCAAATCTTATAAACAGTACTCTTGGATAATGACTGAAACCAGCCCACTGAAGAACCTGGCCCCCCAGCCCATTGTTCCTTCAGTGGTTTCACTGGTTTCAGTCATTATGCAAATGTACTGTTTATAAGATTTGGGAAACCTGCAGTCAGCTGAGACTGAAGAAGTCATTTGGATGAGTGACGAAACGTTTCTGAAACTGAAAATGCTACACCTCTGTCAGTGCGCCCCAGGGTGGCTGTGGCTACAACGTAGCTGCCGTCACCAGTGTGTGAATGTGTGTGTGAATGGGTGAATGACAGAATGTAGTGTAAAGTTCTTTGGGGTCCCTAGGGACCAAGTAAAGCGCTATACAAATACAGGCCATTTACTATTTACCATTTTATGTCCAGATGAACAGAATTAACTTTTGGAGATTTACTTACCTGGATGATTGAGCATGCATCAAGACATAATCCAGACATAATTCCAAGCAAATACAGAATTAATCCTCTTTTAATCCTCATTTATTTCTAGACTATTCTTTTCCCGAGTATTCACAAACTAATGTCTATCCTACAGTAAGTAATTTTATTTTTATTTATTTACAAGTTTCCAACTTAACCGTGACTGATTATGACCAACACTAATGAGTGAACAGGTGAGGCACACCAACTGTACATAGCGGAGATTAAACAGAGGTGTTCTTGTTGTCTGCAGTATCCTGGGATTATAATTCATGGAGATACTTGACTTAGTTCTAACCCAAGTCTTAGTCCTAAACCATCTCCAATGCTGTCCATACTCAAACTGATGCTAACTTAAACCTGACATGTCACCTGTGCAGGTCCCGTCTATCTGATCACTGAGTTCTGTTGTCATGGAGACCTGGTGAACTACCTGCAGAGGAACAAACATACCTTTCTACATGGAGACACACAGACCAAGAGGTCTGTCACACACCCACACTCACACACACGTAGATTCTGTCCAGTGCTGACTCACCGGCTCATCCACAGTGACAATGATGGAGGTTACATAGACATGAACAAAGAGGAGAGCGCTCAGTACGTTGCCATGAAGGAGCTCAGCTACGCCGACATCGAACCTGCCGTATACGAGACACCGTACACGCCTGCAGGTGATGGCTGCACACATTTATGGCCATAAATATGTGGACACACCACACTCCTACCTGCAGAGTCAAGTCACTGAACATCCATATTAAGAAGCTGTTCCATGGACCAGTATGGGATATCTCTGGTTTAACTGGTGTTGTTCTACTTCAGACCAGCAGGAGGCATCATCGCTGCTCCTCAGTGACAGTCCTCTCCTCAGCCTCAATGATCTCATCAGCTTCTCTTACCAGATTGTTCAGGCTATGGACTTCCTATCATCTAGAAAGGTACTAACACTCATAAACACAAATTCTTCAGTATGTACCTGTCACATGACCATAGGTGTAAACTGAGTTCAAGTTGTTGAATGGATCGGTTCTCACATAGCGCTCTTCTACTCTAACTGAGCACTCAAAGTGCTTGACACAACCTCCCTTATTCACTGAATCACTTCCTTCTATGCAAGTGCTTTTTCTAACATTCACACACATTCATACTTGGGTTTGCCCGAGGATATTTGCATATTGCAAGCACAATGGAGCAGCCAGAGATTGACGAGAGCAAAGCAGCTTTAAATAAAATCTCATTGTTGCTCTCAGCTGTTCTGAAATATAAGATTTATTTTAATTAATGAGCAATTTCCTCTTACAGTTTACCTGTTACAGGTTACAATTTAAATTTTGTTTTGATGAAGCAGATTCAAACTTCAAATGGTTGAAATGTTGTGATTGCACCAATGGTTAAAGAGTTGGTAGATTAACCTAAAACCTATGATCCCATCCATTTTAATGGGTTAAAGGCACAGTATTGCAGTGGTTTGAATCTCTGTGTCCCATTCGACTTTTAAAAACTCTAATTGGGTGATATGGTACTATAAGGTCATTAAGATAAGATGGGGCCTGATTATTTAAGATGTTGAATGTGAGGAGCAGGATTTTGAATTCTGGATTTAACAGGGAGCCAATGCAGCAGAGTGAAGAGTATGCGTGAAGAGTTCGTGGGGTCTGCCACTGGTGGCTTTGTGGATGCAGTGAGTGCAATAAGTGTCTGATTACTAGCTAAGTCAATCAGAGGTCAATAAAGTCAATATTGAATCAGTGTGTAACTTTGCCAAAACAATGTGGGACTCTGTAGATTTCTCTGGTCCCCTCCCCAATTGGACAAGGAGTGGCATGTTTAGCCGCATCTTCCCCTTAAATTTAGAGTAAACTTACCTGGACACAGTTAGACAAGTTGAGTTTTTTCATGCTGAATGTTGGTTTGTTGTGGCTCACACTGAAGTCACCGCATTATAAAGCTGTTCTTGTAAGCTTCTTTCTTTCAAATTCTTTGTATTTGAGGCCAAGGGTGTTCATCCTCTTCACTTCTAGCGGACACGGTTACCTCTCCCATGTTATTATGTGTTTCATCTTTCTTGGGCCACTCTGCCTGCCATAGTGTATAACTGGTCATGTGACTGCATGCCTACATCTGATTGGTGAAAGAGGTACAGGAAACTCCACTGGTGGCACAATCTGTTATTTCTAGTATTATCTAATGTTTGAAATTAATTACTATTTATTTTTAAAGTAATGAGTCAAATATTGCCAAATATAGAAGATTAACAGTAGTGTTCCTTCTTCACAAATGTACTCCAGTATGAGTAAAAAGTACGGTGCAATAAAGGTACTGCTAGGAGTACTTTTTTTTTTCAAAAACGTACTCAAGTAAATGTAACAGAGTAAATCTAACTCGTTACTATCCACCTCTGCAGGACTGCCATGTTTAGCCACATGTTCTCTTAAATTGCTGGCTGTCTGAGTGGTGTCCAAAAAACAATATGGGCTTCATAGATAATTGGGAAACTTTCTGTAGAAAACCTGGTCTTGTTAGGAGAGATGGCATCCAACCCCCCAAAATATGACTATCCAGAGTTGAGACCATAAAGCAGAGTTGCAGTCTTACACGCCTCTCTGCAGCTTCTCTCCTCCTGTTACCCCCCAAAACCCATCTCCATAGAGACTGTGTCAGCTCCCAAACAGACAAAAAACAAACTAAAAACCAGCAATTTAAACACAAAATATATATATAGTACGCACAACAGCACAAAAGAGTAAAACAGGGAAATTTATTATATTATTATTATTATCTTCATGATTATTATTATTATTATTATTAAACATTAAGTCTCTCTCTTCCGAGTCTTTGTTAGTATACTCTGCCTTACACACTGTACAACCTCATTAGTTCCCAGAATTCATGCAGGTGGGTGCATGGGGGCTCAGCCCCGGTGCGGGAGACTTCTGGTGCATCGGCCCAACTGGAAGTCTCTCTAACTGGTGGGGAGGCTGTTACATCTTTGCAGGAGGTCTCCTCTCTACAGGAGCTCACTCTGCAGGTGGGGGACAGATATAGGAGAGGTAGAAAATGAACTCAAACTGGGTGTCTTGTGTAGTGTTTTGGGTGTCTTGTGTAGTCTGGGAGATGATTGGATGATGGGGTGGGTGCAGTTTTCACTGCAGTGGGGTCAGGTGGGCTGCCCGGACTCTGTGGGGCTGGGCGGTGCTGCTGCTTTGGGCCCCGGTCCGGATAGGCCTGGCTGTAGTTGAACCATTACTTAAAAAACATCTCTAGACCCAGCTGTCTTAGCTAATTATAGGCCAATCTCCAACCTCCCTTTCATATCAAACATTCTTGACAATTCTTTCAGTGGTGCTAGTTTCAGTCACTGTTAAAATGTCCTGTTTATATGGTTGAAACCTGCAGTCCTGTTACATCGCACCATGTAACAGGAACAGGAAGTGATACTGAGATACGAGGGTTTTGTTGACCAGTTGATGTACTCACATGTTACCTTGTTTACCCATTTATCTGTATTCGTGTTGTGTGTCCCTCAGTGTGTGCACAGAGACCTGGCGGCGAGGAACATTCTGGTGTGCGAGGGGAAGCTGGTGAAGGTCTGTGACTTTGGTTTGGCCAGAGACCTGCTGAAGGACCAGGATTACATCGCCAGGGGAAACGTTAGTTAACCAGTTCAGTCAACTATACTGAGGGTTCCTGACATCATCAGGTCAGGTGTTCACCTGTGCACCCACCTGTGTGTTTCAGAGCTTCCTGCCGCTGAAGTGGATGTCTCCAGAGAGCATCTTCCAGAACATTTACAGCTCGCAGAGCGATGTTTGGTCCTATGGAGTTCTGTTGTGGGAGATATTCTCTCTGGGTAACCCAGTCTGTCACACCAGTGTCCAGCAGCCTCGCCTCTATCAGTGCACCCCAGGGTGGCTGTGGCTACAGTGTAGCTGCCATCACCACTGTGTGAATGTGTGTGTGAATGGGTGGATGACTGGATGTGTAAAGCGCTTTGGGGTCCTTAGGGACTAGTAAAGCGCTATATAAATACAGGCCATTTACCATTTGCCATTTACACAGGGTGGACTGGTTTATTGATTCTTCTTGCTGACGTTTACCTTTTAAAGTTATACACACAGTTTTAATTTGAAAGTGTAAATTGGTCATTAACTGGAAACCAGTTCAAAACCAGGAAACAGATCCAGCAGCTGGAACAAACCATTACCAGCAACCTCACAGCCCAGAAGAACAGACTTAACTTTAATCAAAGAGAAAAAAGGGAATTTATTGTACATTTCAATCAAAAACAAGAACAAAGGTCCAGACGTTGCTGTGAGATCTCCTTCAGACTCACACTTCCCTCTGGTCGACTGTGACAGGTGTGTCTGCTCACTACTGTCAGCCTTGTCTCCGCCCCCTCACCACAGGGTTTCTGTGTTTTGGTCCCAGGCTGCAGCCCGTACCCCGACCTCCCCATGACCCAGGAGTTCTACTCTGCTCTGAAGAGAGGATACAGGATGAGTCGACCCGACCACGCTCCTGAGGACATGTATGACACAACGCATGCAGGCGCACACATCAGCTTCCTGTGACAACGCTCAGCATGACCCTCTGCACTTTTCGGTCTGCAGGTACGACGTGATGAAACGCTGCTGGGAAGAGAAACCTCAGTCCAGACCTTCATTCTCTTCACTGCTCATCGCAATGGGCAACATGCTGACTGACGACTATAAACAGGTACCAACACCTGCCTCAGGTAAGCATCACACACCACCTGACCCAGGAGACGCTGACCATGTTGTTGTGTGTCAGCGTTACCTGCAGATTGCCGAAGACTTCCTGAACGGAGGAAATCCAGCTGTGCACCGATACAAGCAGAGTTTATCCAGCGGTGCAGAGGAGCAGGAGGACGCGCACGGTAACACACACAGTAACACAGACACAGACACGCTAACACACTCTCACACAGTACCACACACAGTAGCACACGCGGTAACACTCACTCGCACAGTAACACTCATGTTAACACACACACACCGTAACACACACACTCGCACATTAACACACAGGCTAACAAAAAACACTGTAACACACACACACACACACGTATAGACACACACACAGACCCACACGCACACACACACACACACAGTAACACACATGTTAACACACACACACACACAGTAACACACACACACGCACATTAACACACAGGCTAACAAAAAACACTGTAACACACACACACACACACGTATACACACACACACAGACCCAGACAGACACACACACACCCACAGACAGACACACATACAGACACACACACACACACACACACACCCACAGACAGACACACATACAGACACACACACACATACAGACACACACACACATACAGACACACACACACCCACAGACAGACACACATACAGACACACACACACACACACACACACACACACACACACACACCCACAGACAGACACACATACAGACACACACACACATACAGACACACACACAGACACAGACAGGTCACTTTTGAAAATCAAAGAAGTTTAAAACAAATCCCGCCCCTTTTCTTCACAGCAAGTGCCACCTCTCAGGTAAATAGGCCAGAGGCGGAGCCAGTAGAGGCAGGTCCCTCGCATGTCGCTTACATTCTGCCCGTTACCGAAGTCACAATTGAAAGCAGCGGTGGCGCTGCGCTGGACGCAGTCAGGTACGAAACCATGTGATGCGGTCAGGTACGATCCTGCAAGCTACAATGCCTGTGTGGATGATAGAAATGATGCTGTGTTTTCTCTGCAGCCCTTCGATGTCAGATTCTCCCGCCATCTCATACTCTCCCGAAGTGACATCATCAGAGAACAGACAGGAAGCTGTGGGGCCTGAGGAGGAGAGTTGCCTGTGAAGGTTTCACCTGCCTGAAAGGCAGGGTTTAAATAACCCATGCATCTCTGCAAAGGGGCTCCTGTGCCCTGAGTATGGACTGTAGGAGGTTGTGTAACCTTTTTACCTGCAAAGCTTGTTTAGGTTACAGAGTCATAGTGTGCTGAGTGTGCAGCAGGTCCTGATTCACATTTATAAACTTTAGTATCCTCATGTACTCTGACTTTTCTATCTGTATATCCAAACTGCTGGCCCGTGTCAGGACTGAAGCTCCCATTAAAATGTACTCGTGGATCAGACTGTTCTGATGCTTCCTCATGAGAAACACAACACACACACATATCAGGGTCAACAACAGTCAGCTCACCTCCAATGTTCAGGTGGAGGTTCAGGTGAAGCTAGCAGCTACAGCCACCTGTTTCACCATCCATATCAGTCACAGAGGCCACACCCCTAATAATGCCAAGTTCAATACAATTTCTGAACATGAAGCTGCTTTGGTATCTATATAGACCAGTTTGTGTATCAGGCTGTGGGCATGTTTATTTTAACATGGGAGTCTATGACTCACTGCTGCCTCTGCTGGACACCAGAGGCACTGCAGTTGTCATGATTTCTTATTTTTGGTTAGGTGCTGGTGGTGGAGAAGAATATTTGAGTTTTTAAGTTTAAACCAGATTCAGTTCAATTTTATTTATATAGAGCCAAATCACAACAGTCACTTCTTATAAGGTAGACCCTACAATAATACATGCAGAGGGGAGGTGACAAAGAGAAAAAAACTCTTAGTGTCAGCACATGAGGACAAGAAACCTGCAGCAGGTGGAGGAGGAGGTTCCCCCTGCAGGTGAGAGCTCAGTATAAAGGGACCTCAGAGCCCTGGAAGCCACGCATTTCTTCTGCTTCCTGTTGGAGAGCTGGAGGGCAGAAATGTGCTGAATGTCTGAAAATGTTTCCTGTGAAAAGAAGAATCGCTGTGACTCAGCTTCTTCCTCATTTATCCCGCAAAGTTAAAATATTGTGTCAGAAGGCAGCAGGCAAGGGCTTAAAGGACCTCCAGGTTACCGCTGTTTACTCCCTGAACTGTGAGAAAGCTCATTAAACCCAAGAAAACCTCCTAAGATCTTGATTGTCGTCACACCATGGATCCCCGAGCAGCTTCCAGGGTTTTTGCTCATTTTAGCAACCGCAGGTTTGAGGCTGACCACAGGAAGTCCCAGAATAATGACATTGTTTCACAGACAGTAACACAGACTCTGCCTTAATGAAACTAGACCTCAGGCCCTACGATGAGTCCACCTGTGGTCATGGAAACCAGCTGACAGGTACAGGTGTGCCACTCCCAGCAGGGCGCTGGTCCCCCAAACATGACAAAAACCACATTAATGTCAGATAGAGGTCAGCTGACCGCCTGACCTCACCACAGAGCCCGAGTCAACCACACCAACATACACACAGAGAGGGGAACCCATGGAAACAATAACCCCAAAGCAGATGGTTTGGTCCACCTGTTGAACCTTTACTCCAACCACCTCACACCACTCTTTGGTTCAAGCAGGAATTGCAGCATGCGACCTCTCAGTGACGTGGACGCCATCATTAATCTGCTGAAGGAGCGAACCACCACTGACCAACGAGCAGGGAGGAGCACACGGGTGCACTGAGGCAGGTAAGAAATCATGTTAACCACAGAGGTGTGTGTTCAGCTAGACGTTGACCTCATCGTCTCCAAACATCATCATCATCATCATCGTTTATTTATATAGAACTTTAAAAACACACAAGGCTGACCAAAGTGCTGAACAATAGAAACATAATAGATACCATAAGAATAATAAATACGATAAAATAATAAACATAGTGAAAACAATAAAATATAAGTAAATACAAGTCAGTCAACCACTGAGTCAAAAGCCAGTGAATAAAAAAAAACCTAAAAATAAAAACCAGCACTGACGTCGATCGTCTAATGTGAAGAGGAAGATTATTCCAAAGGAGCCACGATAGAGAACGCTCGGTCTCCTCAGTTTCAGCCGTGATTTGGGGACTGAGAGCAACAGCTGCTCAGCCGACCGGAGCGAACGAGTGGGGACAAAGAGCTTCAGCAAATCAGACAGATACGCAGGTGCCAGACCATTTAAAGATTTAAAAACCAATAAAAGGAGTTTAAAATGAATCCTAAATTAAATTGGAAGCCAGTGCAGGGAGGCCAGAACCGGAGTAATGTGCTCAAATTTCCTTTTACCAGATAAAAACCGTGCTGCAGCATTCTGGACTAGTTGCAGGCGTGTCAGAGTGCCAACCCCTATTAAAAGGGAGTTGCAATAATCGAAGCGTGAGGTTATAAAAGCGTGGATAACAGTCTCCAAATCATGCCTTGAAAGAAAAGGTTTAACCTTCGACAGACGCCTGAGATGATAGAATGACGATTTCACCCCATTCACGTGGCCATCAAAGGTAAGTGCAGAGTCGATTTTTAACCCAAGATTGGTAATCGAGCTCTTCAGGTGAGGGGTCAGAGCAGCAAGGTCAACATCAGGGGTATCAGAGGAACGATTCGAGCCGAACAGAATTGCTTCCGTTTTACGTTCATTAAAATTTAAAAAGTTTTGAGCCATCCATGACTTAACATCACTGAGGCAATCAAGCAGGAGTCTAATTGGGGAGCTATCAGAACGACTGAAAGGAACATGAAGCTGGCAATCATCAGCATATAGATGAAATGGAAGACTTCCGGCTTGAGTGAACGCTGCCGCGCCTGGCTGCCACTACTCACCGGTACATTTTTCGATTATTTGGATTTATTTGGATTAACTGGATCATTTGGATTCAGATTTGAATGAACAGGGACATTCACACTCAGGACCAGATTGATCTCTGCCAGGGATTGATTTGCAACGCTTGTCCTCAACTTCTGTTATGTCAGCTGAATGTGTTCTCACATCTTCTTCTCAGTGAGCTGCACTAGCTTAACTGTTTGAGCTATTTTAGCCTACCTGTTTGTCGCTCCGGCTCGGCTCCTTTTCCTCCACATAATTGAAGATGTGGGCCAAGATGTTCCTGAGCTGGTCGGCACTATTTTGGATTCTCCTGACGCTCATCTACCATCCTATGGCTGGACTGCTCCGCTATACGCAGGTCCCGCAGGATTTTCCATAACTCCAATGGAACTAAATCGTTCTGGTCTGCTACTCGCCGCCCTCGCAGGAACCCTGATCGGGCTGTCAACCATCGATCTCTAGCCCACCTGCTCATGGCCCAAGAATAGATCCCCGTGGTACACCCCATGGCAGAGGGGCCACAGAGGACGATGATGAGCCCAACTTAACACAGAAGCTCCTGTTTGACAGATATGATTTTATCCACAGGAGTGCCAAGCCAGAAATGCCCACACAAAGCTGTAATCGAGAGATCAGCAGGTCGTGATCCACTGTGTCAAATGCAGCAGTCATATCTAGTATAAGCACTACGTGTTTACCACAGTCTGTCGCTACCAGAATATCATTCATAACCTTTATGAGAGCTGTCTCTGTGCTATGAAACAGCTTAAAGCCAGACTGAAAAACTTCAAACATTTGAGAGTTGTTTAGATAATCCATCAGCTGAGTGTGAACAACCTTTTCCAAGGTCTTACTCAGAAAAGGAAGTTTAGAGATGAGTCTAAAGTTTGACATTACAGAAATATCTAAGCCTGGCTTATTAAGTAAGGGATGAATAACTGCAAGCTTAAACTCGCTTGGTACTTGACCTGACAAGAGGCTGGTATTGATTATGTTCAGAATATGTGGTCCAACAGTAGGAAACACTTTTTTTAGAAAACGGGGATGAGCGACATCATTCGGAGAACCACACGGGTTAGCAGTTAACACAAGCTTCTCGAGTTCAGGTAGAACAATTGGTTGAAAAGCAATAAGCAAATTTAAACAGGGAACATGCACAGCCGGGCCAACAGAAGATAAAGTGGAGGGTCTCAAACTGGCAACCTTATCCACAGAGAAATTAAGAAACGTATTACACATAACCTCAGAAGACTGCAGATCATCAGTCTGAGTGAACGCCAACATTCACACTGGGCGCCGAGCATGAACCCATGAATCAGCTCACTGTGACTCAGGTCGGGTCCTGCTGTGGACAGTTTTTGCTGTGGCTGGTTTTTCTGTGGACGGTTCTACTGTGGGTGGGTTCTGCTGTGGACGGCTCTTCTGTGGGTGGGTTCTGCTGTGGACGGTTCTTCTGTGGGTGGGTTCTGTGACAGGTTCTGTCTGCTCGGCTTGTTTCAGAAGCTTTTGTGTTTCATTTCCAGGCCGCTCGTTTCTGCAGCCCAAACCATTTGTCCCACACCGGGTGAGGATGCCGAGTCTCGCTGTTACCTGAGGGGTCACACTCCCTCCACCCGCTCGGTTTATTGTCAGTCCTCACATCTGATTGGTTATTTAAGCTGTGATAGAGAAAACTGATGTCTACCTGAAACTTTAGTGTTTTATGAACTCAGTCAGCTGCTTCAGGTGGAGCAGGAGGGGAGGAGTCAGTGGGATCACCTGGCACAGAGTCTGTTAAACAACTTCATCTAATCTCAGGATGAACAAAGTCAGAGTTTAATCTGAACTTGCGTCCTGGATCAGGATCCAGGTGGAAAGCTCTGTTTGTAGCCCAGAGGCAGAACTTCACCCTGGTTTCTATACTCAAAGGTGCATCACCATAGTAATTTATACTGCAAACATTACCTACTCCACACCAGATCAGGTCTGCAGCATCAGTTACCATGGTGATGGTCCAGGTAAGAAGTGAACCAATTTGATAGTACAGAAACCAGCTGAAGTTACCTGTGGATCAAATTTGGAGGACTGAGCCCCTCCTGTGATTGGATGCAAGGAGGAGGGGCGGGGCAGCTGAGTGCTCGGTGTTTCAGGAGGAAGTTGGACTCATTCAGTCAGACTCACTCTGACTTCAGCTCCAACAACACTGAGCGAGAGAGAGAGAGATGTGGCTCCACTGTGTGCTGCTTTTGATCGCCCTGAGCCGCTCTGCAGGAGGTAAGAAAACAAACATGTTTATGTTTACTCTTTGTTTACCAAAACAAACTATAAATAAACAACAGAAACAAGACTCTGAAACATTCAAAGTGATGAAAAGGAAAACCTGAAACTGGTCTCAGATCACAGTTACATTAGTAACATCACTTATTAATAATCAAATCAATAACGTCAGGAAGCTTGTTTGTTTAATCAAACCGATCAGTAATGTTCAATGAACAAAACAAATATTTTATTAAAAATGTTTATGACACATTTAATCTTTTCATGACCTGAAATTAACATTTTACCCTTTAAAGCCCAGCGTATCGTAACTGATTCATGTGTTTTTGTGACTTTTGAGACTTCTACATCATCAGTGTGACTTTGTTTTACCTTCAAAAAATTATACATGGCACGTTTTTAATGACTAAATTGCAAAAATGTAGCAAATATGATACAATTGAAAATTCATTTATATACAAATTAAAGTTTGATATATTTTTATATATATTGTCTGAAAGTTCAACAAACACTCCTTTATCAAAAAACTAAAGACTTCTGGCAGTTATTTCATGGTTCAGGTTTTAAAAGATTAATTTTATTTTAAGATTTTTTTATGTTATTACAGCTTGGTAATGGTGTCATTAGTTTATTACATGTTTATTACATGATTTTCACATGTATATTATCCTTTTAGATAACACAGGAGCAACAGGAATGAAAATGGCTGATTTGTTGCTCAGATTGATGTTTTAATATTTCTCACTAATAAATATCTTGATGCATTCTCAATCATCCAGGAAAATAAATCTCCAAAAGTTGATTCTGTTCATCTGGACGTAGCGTTTTCATCCAAGTGACTTCTTCAGTCAGAAAACGCTACGTCCAGATGAACAGAATCAACTTTTGGAGTAACTAATAAATACTTTATAATTTTTCTGATGTTTTGTTTCTCTGAAAGAGAAAATATTTTAATATAATATCATACATGAAACACGTTTTGCTCTTTGTTTCGTGAACCTGCTGTAAAAAGTTTTTGATTTTGTTGACCAACTGCGTGGGTCATGTGACCTCAGGCTCTTATTGTTGTGGCTTTGAGCCATTCAGCAGCAGGAAACCAGGCGCTGCTTTCAGAGCGCTCGCAGGACAAAAGTTTGTGGACAGTTAAACTGCTGTTTGAACCACAGGAAGCAAATGTGCACAGCAGCGTCTGCACAGAGCTTCAGTCAGAACCGGGACCACTGGGTCACAGCTGGAACCACACGGCTGGAACAGCACGGCTGCTTTAATGTCTGATAGTTTCCTTTTTAAATGATGTCGTGGAATCAGACCCAGGTTATTGATAACGTGTCTGTGCAGCGGTGGTTAACGTACACGTGGGGGGGGTGGGGGGTCACAGTCCTCATTAGGAGGTCATGTTTAGTGCTTTTGTCCTCTGGATTCTGATTGGATCATTGTCAGCGCTTCTACCTGAAAACGGTGATTTCCATGAACATGATGCTTGGAGTGTTGTCAGCGTGGTCTGTAGTTCTGCTGAAAGTTGAAGTGATTTCTGTGTTTGTGTCTTCTTCACTTCCCTTGTATCTCTATCACAGTCTTGTTTGCTGCTTCGTTTTTGTAAAAATTTATAATTCAAGTTCTATAATTATTTTTTTAAATAAAGTTATAATGATCCAGCTGTTAGAATACCTGCTAATCAGTAACCTGCAGCCAAGTCCTCTGTTACTCACAACAGCCATGTTATTGGTCACATGATGTCATTAAAATGCTCCAGCAGCACAAACATGTTCAGAGGTCCTGCTCAGGTGAAGCTAGCAGACAGCCAGCAGCTGCAGTCACCTGTGTCACCATCCACCTGTCAGTCAAAGAGGCCACGCCCCTAATAATGCAAACTTTAAGTGAGTTGTAAAGCAGTAAGCACCGCCTTAAACCTGAAGAAGAAGTCTAGCGAGGTTGGAGGGTTTGCTGTGCTTCAGCAGCTGAAGGACACACACCCACAGTACCCACAGACACAGACAGCACAGGAACGTGGGAACAGGACCTCCATCCAGACCCTGAACTCCTCATGGCTGACAGGAGGAGCAGTCGCACCTGCCTACAGATGTTCAATCAATACATCAGTACATTAGTGATCAATAATCAGCTGCCTCTTCTTTAGACATTGAAGCAATTTCTGACTTTGCTTTATTATCAGCTGAATAAAGAAAAACAGAATTGTTAGTTTTAAACATGTTTCTTTCTCTAATAAATGCTGTAGAGTAAAGCAGACCCCTCACGTGCTCACCTGTGCCGAGCAGACACCTGTCTTTCACGCTGGTACAAGCCTGAGCGTTTACCCACAATGCACTTTGTGCATTATGAGACAGATCAAACGTGTTTGTGCTCCTTCACATCATGGATGTTAAACAGAGCCTCACACAGCCTCCTACAGTAGGGTTAAACTGACCTGGAGTCAGCACAGAAAGCTGATTCTGTCCATCTGAATGTTTTCAGTTTGAGAAACATTTCATCATCATCAGGTGACTTCTTCAGTCTCAGCTGTCTGCAGGTTTCCAACCTTTTAAACAGGACATTTGTTTGACTGAATCCAGTAGCACTGTTGGACAATGGCCAAACAACCTTGGCTGATTGTGACCTACACTTACTTTCACACCTTGACCTGTGCAATTAGGTAGAGGATCAACAGGGGATTCATGACACCCTTGGGGGACACTCCTCTAGGACTTAAATCTGGGACTCTCGGCCATTTGACCTTACAACTGAACAAGCTTCTTGGATGACAAGTCTTCAAGAAACTTAAAGAAGTCCAGACATTTTTCTTTCCAAGCTCCCTAAACTACGATGACCTGGATGACTGAGAACCTTCACAGACAACAATGGGCTGTATTACTCCTTGATTTGATGTTCTTCTGCCTTCCCTGGCTGCTGTGTCAGTGGGGATGGTGTTCGCTCTGTGCTGTAGCGTCCTGATGACGCCCAGTTTGTGCTCCAGTGGATGATGAGAGTCAAACCTTAGATACTGATCCGTATGTGTAGGTTTACGGTACACGTCAGCTTTTAGATGTCCCCCATTACTGATGGAAATCTCACAGTCTAAGAAGGCTAACCTGCCACTTTTCATATCCTCCCTGGTGAATTTAATGTGATCCGTGAAAGGTGGTACGTCCTGAGATTTGATTTTCACCTAGGTGTCATCCACATATCTGAACCAATGGCTTGGTGGTGTTCCAGGGTAGGATAGCAAAGCCCTCTTTTCCACTTCTTCCATGTACAAATTGGCCACGATGGGTGAAACTGGGAGCCCATGGCACACCCATGTTTCTGCCTGTGGAAGTGAGCCTTGGATGTGAAGTAGGTGGAATTAAGACACAGTTTAAACACACTTGGTCGATGCTGAGAGCGGTCCTGTTGCTGAGGTTAGGTTCGTCCTGTAATCTCTTATGGACTACCTCCAACGCTTTAGTAGAAACTCCAGATTAGTTTCTACTCTGATAGTAGAAACTCTCACACACAGAGACAGATTGATGAAGTACAAAAATGCTGGAACAAACCACTGAAATCAATAAATCTCATCCGTGTGCTGTGACTCGTGACGCTGTTTCACGTGATGATCTGTGATTTAATGTGTTTTAATTTTTAAATATTTTATTAAATCAAATGAAAGTGCAGCAGTGTATGTGTGTGTGTGATTGTTCAGTGTGTTCCACCCTCAGAGGACAATCATTTCTCAGCTCTTTGTTGTGACCTTAAACGCAGCTCTGAGCTGTGACACTCCGCTGAGTCGCGTCCAAGCGGCGTAAACATGTGGTGATCGCTTCCTCCATGGCCTCCACCCCACTCCCACAGAGTCCTCAGAGAAGGAGAAGTAAAACGAGGAAGTGGGACAGAGGAGACCCTCACACGCACACAGACACACAGTCCCTTTGTGTGTGTGCGTGTGTGTGTTTGTGGTCTCTGGTAAAAATAAGAAAATGTGTTTCCTGACTCCTTGAGGTTTCAACACCCCCCCCCCCCCCCCCCCCCCCGAAACCTCCCAACTGCAGCACTTTCTCCAAACAGTGAAAACCTCGTATGTCCGCTCGGTCTGACGACCTCACAAGCTGTTAGCCAATCATTGCTGATTATTGATCGTTGACTCAATGAGAGGTTTTGGTTGGATCTTCTCACTCTGAAGTTTGTGTGTCTGAAGTTTGTGTTTCTGAAGTTTGTGTGTCTGATGTTGATGTGTCTGTGTAGCTGACCTGTTTGTCTTTGCGTGTCTGACGTTTGTGTGTCTGACGTTCATGTGTCTGAAGTTTGTGTTTCTGAAGTTTGTGTGTCTGATATTTGTGTTTCTGATGTTTGTGTGTCTGAGGTTTGTGTGTCTGAAGTTTGTGTGTCTGACGTTCGTGTGTCTGAAGTTTGTGTGTCTGACGTTCGTGTGTCTGAAGTTTGTGTGTCTGATGTTTGTGTTTCTGATGTTTGTGTGTCTGAGGTTTGTGTGTCTGAAGTTTGTGTGTCTGACGTTCGTGTGTCTGAAGTTTGTGTGTCTGATGTTTGTGTTTCTGATGTTTGTGTGTCTGAGGTTTGTGTGTCTGATGTTGGTGTGTCTGTGTAGCTGACCTGTTTGTCTTTGCGTGTGTGATGTTTGTGTGTCTGACGTTTGTGTGTCTGAAGTTTGTGTGTCTGAGGTTTGTGTGTCCGAAGTCTATATTTCTGATGTTTGTGTGTCTGAAGTTTGTGTGTCTGAAGTTTGTGTGTCTGACGTTTGTGTGTTTGTGTGTCTGACGTTGTGTGTATGATGTTTGTGTTTCTGACGTTTGTGTGTCTGAAGTTTGTGTGTCTGACGTTTGTGTGTTTGTGTGTCTGACATTGTGTGTGTGACGTTTGTGTTTCTGACGTTTCTGTGTCTGACGTTTGTGTGTTTGTGTGTCTGACGTTGGGTGTGTGACCTTTGTGTTTCTGATGTTTGTGTGTTTGTGTGTCTGACGTTTGTGTGTTTGTGTGTCTGAACTTTGTGTGTCTGAGGTTTGTGTGTCTGAAGTTTCTGTGTCTGACGTTCGTGTGTCTGAAGTTTGTGTTTCTGAAGTTTGTGTGTCTGAGGTTTGTGTGTCCGAAATCTATATTTCTGATGTTTGTGTG
Source organism: Neolamprologus brichardi (assembly GCF_056152115.1). NCBI lineage: Eukaryota > Metazoa > Chordata > Actinopteri > Cichliformes > Cichlidae > Neolamprologus > Neolamprologus brichardi. The sequence continues at coordinate 34,788,678 of NC_142113.1, read as the reverse complement.
TCTGAAGTTTGTGTGTCTGAAGTTTGTGTGTCTGACGTTTGTGTGTCTGACGTTTGTGTGTTTGTGTGTCTGACGTTTGTGTGTCCGAAGTCTATATTTCTGATGTTTGTGTGTCTGAAGTTTGTGTGTCTGAAGTTTGTGTGTCTGACGTTTGTGTGTCTGACGTTGTGTGTGTGACGTTTGTGTTTCTGACATTTGTGTGTCTGACGTTTGTGTGTCTGACGTTGTGTGTGTGACGTTTGTGTTTCTGACGTTTGTGTTTCTGACATTTGTGTGTCTGACGTTTGTGTGTTTGTGTGTTTGTGTGTCTGACGTTGGGTGTGGGACCTTTGTGTTTCTGATGTTTGTGTGTCTGTGTTTCTGACGTTTGTGTGTCTGTGTGTCTGACTTTGTGTTTGTGTGTGTCTGACTTTGTGTATCTGTTTGTCTTTGTGTGTGTGATATTTGCGTGTGTGACGTTTGTGTGTGTGATGTTTGCGTGTCTGACGTATGTGTGTGTGATGTTTGTGTGTCTGAGGTTTGTGTGTGTGATGTTTGTGTGTCTGAGGTTTGTGTGTCTGAAGTTAGTGTGTCTGACGTTTGTGTGTTTGTGTCTGACGTTGTGTGTGTGACGTTTGTGTGTCTGACGTTTGTGTGTTTGTGTGTCTGACGTTTGTGTGTCTGAAGTTTGTGTGTCTGAGGTTTGTGTGTCCGAAGTCTATATTTCTGATGTTTGTGTGTCTGAAGTTTGTGTGTCTGAAGTTTGTGTGTCTGACGTTTGTGTGTTTGTGTGTCTGACGTTGTGTGTATGATGTTTGTGTTTCTGACGTTTGTGTGTCTGAAGTTTGTGTGTCTGACGTTTGTGTGTTTGTGTGTCTGACATTGTGTGTGTGACGTTTGTGTTTCTGACGTTTCTGTGTCTGACGTTTGTGTGTTTGTGTGTCTGACGTTGGGTGTGTGACCTTTGTGTTTCTGATGTTTGTGTGTTTGTGTGTCTGACGTTTGTGTGTTTGTGTGTCTGAACTTTGTGTGTCTGAGGTTTGTGTGTCTGAAGTTTCTGTGTCTGACGTTCGTGTGTCTGAAGTTTGTGTTTCTGAAGTTTGTGTGTCTGAGGTTTGTGTGTCCGAAATCTATATTTCTGATGTTTGTGTGTCTGAAGTTTGTGTGTCTGAAGTTTGTGTGTCTGACGTTTGTGTGTCTGACGTTTGTGTGTTTGTGTGTCTGACGTTTGTGTGTCCGAAGTCTATATTTCTGATGTTTGTGTGTCTGAAGTTTGTGTGTCTGAAGTTTGTGTGTCTGACGTTTGTGTGTCTGACGTTGTGTGTGTGACGTTTGTGTTTCTGACATTTGTGTGTCTGACGTTTGTGTGTCTGACGTTGTGTGTGTGACGTTTGTGTTTCTGACGTTTGTGTTTCTGACATTTGTGTGTCTGACGTTTGTGTGTTTGTGTGTTTGTGTGTCTGACGTTGGGTGTGGGACCTTTGTGTTTCTGATGTTTGTGTGTCTGTGTTTCTGACGTTTGTGTGTCTGTGTGTCTGACTTTGTGTTTGTGTGTGTCTGACTTTGTGTATCTGTTTGTCTTTGTGTGTGTGATATTTGCGTGTGTGACGTTTGTGTGTGTGATGTTTGCGTGTCTGACGTATGTGTGTGTGATGTTTGTGTGTCTGAGGTTTGTGTGTGTGATGTTTGTGTGTCTGAGGTTTGTGTGTCTGAAGTTAGTGTGTCTGACGTTTGTGTGTTTGTGTCTGACGTTGTGTGTGTGACGTTTGTGTGTCTGACGTTTGTGTGTTTGTGTGTCTGACGTTTGTGTGTTTGTGTGTCTGACGTTGGGTGTGTGACCTTTGTGTTTCTGACGTTTGTGTGTCTGTGTGTGACCTTTGTGTTTCTGACGTTTGTGTGTCTGTGTGTGACGTTTGTGTTTCTGACGTTTGTGTGTGTTACATTTGTGTTTCTGACGTTTGTGTGTCTGTGTGTGACCTTTGTGTTTCTGACGTTTGTGTGTCTGTGTGTGACCTTTGTGTTTCTGACGTTTGTGTGTCTGTGTGTGACGTTTGTGTTTCTGACGTTTGTATGTTTGTGTGTGTTACATTTGTGTTTCTAACATTTGTGTGTTTGTGTTTCTGATGTTTGTGTGTTTGTGTGTGTGACGTTGGGTGTGTGACCTTTGGGTTTCTGACGTTTGTGTGTGTGACGTTGGGTGTGTGACCTTTGGGTTTCTGACGTTTGTGTGTTTGTGTGTGTGACGTTGGGTGTGTGACCTTTGGGTTCCTGAAGTTTGTGTGTCTGTGTTTCTGACGTTTGTGTGTTTGTGTGTTACATTTGTGTTTCTGACGTTTGTGTTTCTGACATCTGTGTGTTTGTGTGTCTGAAGTTTGTGTGTCTGAAGTTTGTGTGTCTGACGTTTGTGTGTCTGACGTTTGTGTGTTTGTGTGTGACGTTTGTGTTTCTGACGTTTGTGTGTTTGTGTGTGTGACATTTGTGTTTCTGACGTTTGTGTGTCTGACATTTGTGTGTCTGACATTTGTGTGTCTGACGTTTGTGTGTCTGACGTTTGTGTGTTTGTGTGTGACGTTTGTGTTTCTGACGTTTGTGTGTTTGCGTGTGTGATATTTGTGTTTCTGACGTTTGTGTGTCTGACGTTTGTGTGTCTGTGTGTCTGACGTTTGTGTGTCTGCTGTCAGGGTCACTGCAGCGTCTGTGATTCAGCTTCGCTCAGTTGTGCGTCCACACAAACTCTCCTGACCTTCTCGTAGCTCTGAGAGGACCGCGGCCTCCGTCAGGTCTTCATGGAACAAACTTGTGTTTTTCCCTTTAAATCTTATTCAAACTCACTGATGTAAGAAGTCTTTGATCAGTCACCGGTAACATGAAGGTGACCATAAAAATAAATAAATAAATAAATAAGAGACAGTTCAGTTTGACGTGTTTGACTTTAATTCTCTGACAAACACCCAACTTTCTGTTCCTGAAACAAGAGGCCCGGTGCAGATACCAAGTTTCAGATGCAGTGAAAGCTGCTGAGGTCTTTTATAACTAGACTGCACTAAAAAGACTCAAAGAAATCTAAAGTAACAAAAGGTTAAACAAAAGCAACGTAAACATGAACCACAGTTAAAAACAAATCATTATGCAAAAGCAAGCTAACAATTTTTTAAAAAGTAAACTAAACGAGAGTGAAGTAAATGAAAACTAACACAAACAACATGGAGTAAATTAAAGTATGAAAGCAAACGCTACAATTCAACTGAAATGAAGTAAGAACAGCTCAAAGTAAGGTAACGGTTAAAAAACAAATAAACCAATCTAAACTAGAACACCAATGTAAACTTAACTTTACTTCTGAAAAGAAGTAAATAAATAAAAAAGTATAATAAATCTAAACAACCAACAAAAAGACTCACACAATAAGAAATTCAGCTACATTACAAAAAATAAGCAAATAAAACCAAAACTAATCACAAGAAAAATAAACAAAAACCAACAAAAGAAAGTCAAAGTAAACTAGAAAAAGCTGCTTTTCCTGTGAAAATGCAGTGTGAATGCCGTGTAGTGGAATCTGCTGAAAAGAGATGAAGAAGCAGAAATTTCTGCTGAAAAGAGGTGAAAAGTTGAACTGTCTGTTGAAAAGAAATGGGCATGGGCAAGATTCGAACCCTCTCACTCTCCGAACGGCGGCTCATCTCACTGAACTAAAACGTGGCTCACCCTGCTGAGCTAAACTGGCAACCACACTTGTAGTGTGGTCCATTCATTTCAATGTGCCAAAAAATTAGATAAAAAGTTCGTCAGGTGTCATCTCCGCTGCAGCTGCTTGTTTGTGATCAGTTTGTATTCTGTAATATAAGATGGCGCAGGTTGCTATGCAACAGGCATCATTATTGTTTCTGCAGTGGGGTTTAAAAGAGCAGGCAGCGTGTGCTCTTCATCACCTGCACAAATGTATCTGCCCAGTGGGGGTGAGCTCCAGCAAACTGCACAGCTATTTCCATACCTGCCGAGCTCACCTGTGGAGCGTCATCATAGTCAGACGAAGGCAGGGCACAGCCTGTAAAAATAATTTACACGTCGCCTTTAACGACAGCTGGTGACTAAATAGGATCAAAGTAAAGAGAAACGTCAAGAGCAAGCCGTCGATGGTAAAATGATGACATCACATCGAAGTAAGAAAAGCCAGTGTGAAGAAGCGGTTTAAAGGAAGTCTGCGAGTCCTCAGAGCTGAGGCTCAGTGAAACCTTCAGATCAGGAAACCAGTAAAACCAGTCCAAACTCACATTTATACCAGAGAGGAGGGGCTGCTCCAACCTCGAGGAAAAACAAAATGATTTCATGTTACAGAGCGCGCTCAGTGCAGAGCTGCTTTACACTGCTTTAAGCTGTGTTTGGTGTAAGAACGGAATCCAACTTTGTTAGCGGTGATGATGGTGGTGGTGGTGGGGGTGGTGGTGGTGGTGGGGGTGATGGTGTGAGACACCATCTGCAGAAACTCTGGAGTTGCCCAATCTGTGGATGTTGGTGTGGTTTAAAAACACTTTTACCAGCAGACTTCAGGAAGGATTCTACTTCCTGTCAGTGTTAGGTTTTACTGTGTGAGTGTGTGTTGACCTTCTCTCTCACACACACACACACACACACACACACACACACACACACACACACACACACACCATCTGACTGTAAATCTGATCTGTGATCAGCTTTTATCCAGCTGGATGAATAATGACTCATTATCAAAACGACAGCTGATAATTACACTAATGATCAATAACACTGGCGCTGTTCAGAGTTCAGAGCCAGAGGAGAAAACACACACACACAGATACAGACACGCACACACAGACACGCACACACACACAAACAGATACAGACACACAGCCACGCACACACACACACACGAACAGACACACACATACGCACACACAAACACCCACGCACACACACGAACAGACACGCACACACACACACACACACACACACACACACGTGTTTTCGTGATATATCAGCACGTATGACAAAAATGTGACAAATGGGAACGTGCCTTTCCGAAGGTCCTAGAGGCATGGGAATCACAAAAGGTTTGACCCATGCTTCCAGGAACACGCCCATCTGTTGAGATTTTGGCTAGGGCTAAATTTTGGTCAAACCTGAATTTACTGCTACTTGTGAGGACACTGTCAGGTTTATGTGACTTATGAGTACCATAAGGTCACACACTGATATTTCATGTTTAGGTGAATTGTGAAGCCCATGGAAACACATAATTTTCAAGTATACATGACTTATAAGGACCAGGTAAGGGTAGGTTCTGTATTTTTAGCTTGGCTCCTTTTGAGATTACAATATAATAGGCATGGATGCACAATAGTAATGCTCACCAGTCGGGTAACTTCTGACAGAAATATCAGACATTTATGTGTTAATAAAACAGTAAATCTGAGCTGTGTAGAGACTTAAAAAGTAGACTGACCACATTTGACCTATGTCTTTTTTTAAGTCTTAATATTGTAATGCATTAATTCATTTTGTAGTGAATGTTCATGTGAATAAAAACGTGGAACATTATCTGCCTTTCTTATCATTTAATTGCAAAAAGCACCCAGCATAAAACACAGATTTATGAGTAAGAACAATGCAATACAGAAAACTGCAATACTGACATTACTGTGGAAGTAACAAAGTATCTCTCTTGCTTGTTTCTTTTTTTCTTGCATCTTTCTTTTAATGCTATGATCCTGTTGTGGATGTAGTACCTTATGAGAACCCAGTCTCTGCCTTTCAGAGCTGCCGGCTCTGCTTGGAGGCAGCAGTCACATTCCTTTTTACCTGGTACTTTGCAGCTTGTTATGAAGTGAAACGTGCCGCTCAGCAACCTTCACTTCATCATTTGTCCACTTGATTCTCACCTTCCCAGCTGTCATAAATGGAAACAAAAGAAAATATCTTAATGTGAATGCAAAATGTTCTTAAACCTTGCTTTCTACTGGAGCACTTTAAAGGAGCAATAAGCACAATTCATCATACTTAGGTTGAAGGAATTAAAAATGGCTATGTGAAGAACTAGAGGTGTAATTACATCTGGAGTACAGCATGAAGTCATAATCCCTCTCTCTGTGTTGATCTCCAGCCATAGACTTTGGTTTGGTTTACAGGCAGTGCACAACAGCACACCTAGCAGTGAAAAGATATTGCTTATTGCTCCTTTAAGGATGCTTGGAATGAACCATTTGAAGTGCTGTGTTCTGCTGGGAATCAAATGAGATGAAAGGATTTATGATAAAAGCTCTCAATAGTGTCATGTCTGAAAACAATAAACTTGTCCTTTGATCACAAGTATATTCAGCTAAAACATTTTGTATTTGGGTGCGTTTACCCCTTCTTGGTGAAGTGTTGCTAATGTTTTTGTTGTCCAGGGTGATTGAGGCAGAGGTGCCCTTCATGTTGTCCAGGGCAGCTGAGTAAAGCGTGTGGCTTGGAACCCCAGAATACTTGGTCCTTGAGCCTTTGAAAAGTAACAGTGAAATATGAGAATCAATGCATGCAATAGGTCTGTTTGCTTTTTTCTCTGCATTGTAGGAAAAGTCAGCGTTGGGCAGTGTGTAATTCTAAAATTAAGGGGCTAAGGGGCTCAAGAGTTGTAATCGGAAGGTTGCCGGTTCGAGCCCCGGCTCCGACAGTCTTGGTCATTGTGTCCTTGGGCAAGACACTTCACCCGTTGCCTACTGGTGGTGGTCAGAGGGCCCATGTCCTCATGTCCTTCACAGCTTAAAACAATATGAGGACAATGTAACACACACACTACAATCACTGGTCCTACCATATGAGGACTTCTACTTAAACACACTCATGTCCTTCACAGCTTAAAACAATATGAGGACATGACGACTGAACACATGTAGAGTTCATGTTCCTGACTTCTTACTTCTCCTGCTGTTGTCAATAAAAGCTCTAAACCCAACACTGATGTAAAGCCATCTATTTCCCCAGAAATTAAATCATGTAAACTGATCAGTGGGAGGTTAAATGGAAAAAAACATGTGTAAAAGGACAAAAATATCAAATGTAGTCAGAATAAAGATCAAGCTGATGCTTTAAGGGAAAGTTTGGACTAACATATGGTATAGACAATTACTTTCTCCTAATGCTAATGTTGATTTTGGTTAACTTTGACTCAAACTGATTGTTTTAATACAATCAAAGTGCATTTCATTTATGCACTAGGCCCAACTGACACCTATACTTGATACCAAATACAAAAAAATAATGTGTAACCTGTTGGAAGAATGAAGTGGGTATGTCACTCACCAATTGGTCTGTACAAAGTTGAGACAGGACCTCAGCACTTGGTGTCTGCAACAAAAGACAACAATATAATGTCAGAAACATTCAGTTCTGCTACCCGACTAGATAATTAACTACAGATCATATTTGTATGAGTGAACATTATTACAGAAGGATCTGACTTCCTTATACCAGATTCTATAGAAACTTAACACTGTACAGTTCTGCTACCCAACAATATGAGGACAGTGTAACACACACACTACAATCACTGGTCCTACCATATGAGGACTTCTACTTAAACACACTCATGTCCTTCACAGCTTAAAACAATATGAGGACAATGTAACACACATTACAATCACTGGTCCCACCACACGAGGAAGGCAACTGAAACACACTCATGTCCTTCACAGCTTAAAACAATATGAGGACATGGCGACTGAACACATGTAGAGTTCATGTTCCTGACTTCTTACTTCTCCTGCTGTTGTCAATAAAAGCTCTAAACCCAACACTGATGTAAAGCCATCTATTTCCCCAGAAATTAAATCATGTAAACTGATCAGCGGGAGGTTAAATGGACAAAAACATGTGTAAAGGGACAAAAATATCAAATGTAGTCAGAATAAAGATCAAGCTGATGCTTTAAGGGAAAGTTTGGACTAACAAATGGTATAGACAATTACTTTCTCCTAATGCTAATGTTGATTTTGGTTAACTTTGACTCAAACTGATTGTTTTAATACAATCAAAGTGCATTTCATTTATGCACTAGGCCCAACTGACACATATACTTGATACCAAATACAAAAAAATAATGTGTAACCTGTTGGAAGAATGAAGTGGGTATGTCACTCACCAATTGGTCTGAAGGAGGTTGAGACAGGACCTCAGCACTTGGTGTCTGCAACAAAAGACAACAATATAATGTCAGAAACATTCTGTACTGTAAATCCCGACTAGATAATTAACTACAGATCATATTTGTATGAGTGAACATTATTACAGAAGGATCTGACTTCCTTATACCAGATTCTATAGAAACTTAACACTGTACAGTTCTGCTACCCAACAATATGAGGACAGTGTAACACACACACTACAATCACTGGTCCTACCATATGAGGACTTCTACTTAAACACACTCATGTCCTTCACAGCTTAAAACAATATGAGGACATGACGACTGAACACATGTAGAGTTCATGTTCCTGACTTCTTACTTCTCCTGCTGTTGTCAATAAAAGCTCTAAACCCAACACTGATGTAAAGCCATCTATTTCCCCAGAAATTAAATCATGTACACTGATCAGTGGGAGGTTAAATGGACAAAAACATGTGTAAAAGGACAAAAATATCAAATGTAGTCAGAATAAAGATCAAGCTGATGCTTTAAGGGAAAGTTTGGACTAATAAATGGTATAGACAATTACTTTCTCCTAATGCTAATGTTGATTTTGGTTAACTTTGACTCATACTGATTGTTTTAATACAATCAAAGTGCATTTCATTTATGCACTAGGCCCAACTGACACATATACTTGATACCAAATACAAAAAAATAATGTGTAACCTGTTGGAAGAATAAAGTGGGTATGTCACTCACCAATTGGTCTGAAGGAGGTTGAGACAGGACCTCAGCACTTGGTGTCTACAACAAAAGACAACAATATAACGTCAGAAACATTCTGTACTGTAAATCCCGACTAGATAATTAACTACAGATCATATTTGTATCAGTGAATATTATTACAGAAGGATCTGACTTCCTTATACCAGATTCTATAGAAACTTAACACTGTACAGTTCTGCTACCCAACAATATGAGGACAATGTAACACACACACTACAATCACTGGTCCTACCATATGAGGACTTCTACTTAAACACACTCATGTCCTTCACAGCTTAAAACAATATGAGGACATGACGACTGAACACATGTAGAGTTCATGTTCCTGACTTCTTACTTCTCCTGCTGTTGTCAATAAAAGCTCTAAACCCAACACTGATGTAAAGCCATCTATTTCCCCAGAAATTAAATCATGTAAACTGATCAGTGGGAGGTTAAATGGACAAAAACATGTGTAAAAGGACAAAAATATCAAATGTAGTCAGAATAAAGATCAAGCTGATGCTTTAAGGGAAAGTTTGGACTAATAAATGGTATAGACAATTACTTTCTCCTAATGCTAATGTTGATTTTGGTTAACTTTGACTCAAACTGATTGTTTTAATACAATCAAAGTGCATTTCATTTATGCACTAGGCCCAACTGACACATATACTTGATACCAAATACAAAAAAATAATGTGTAACCTGTTGGAAGAATGAAGTGGGTATGTCACTCACCAATTGGTCTGTACAAGGTTGAGACAGGACCTCAGCACTTGGTGTCTGCAACAAAAGACAACAATATAATGTCAGAAACATTCTGTACTGTAAATCCCGACTAGATAATTAACTACAGATCATATTTGTATGAGTGAACATTATTACAGAAGGATCTGACTTCCTTATACCAGATTCTATAGAAACTTAACACTGTACAGTTCTGCTACCCAACAATATGAGGACAGTGTAACACACACACTACAATCACTGGTCCTACCATATGAGGACTTCTACTTAAACACACTCATGTCCTTCACAGCTTAAAACAATATGAGGACAATGTAACACACATTACAATCACTGGTCCCACCACACGAGGAAGGCAACTGAAACACACTCATGTCCTTCACAGCTTAAAACAATATGAGGACATGGCGACTGAACACATGTAGAGTTCATGTTCCTGACTTCTTACTTCTCCTGCTGTTGTCAATAAAAGCTCTAAACCCAACACTGATGTAAAGCCATCTATTTCCCCAGAAATTAAATCATGTAAACTGATCAGCGGGAGGTTAAATGGACAAAAACATGTGTAAAGGGACAAAAATATCAAATGTAGTCAGAATAAAGATCAAGCTGATGCTTTAAGGGAAAGTTTGGACTAACAAATGGTATAGACAATTACTTTCTCCTAATGCTAATGTTGATTTTGGTTAACTTTGACTCAAACTGATTGTTTTAATACAATCAAAGTGCATTTCATTTATGCACTAGGCCCAACTGACACATATACTTGATACCAAATACAAAAAAATAATGTGTAACCTGTTGGAAGAATGAAGTGGGTATGTCACTCACCAATTGGTCTGAAGGAGGTTGAGACAGGACCTCAGCACTTGGTGTCTGCAACAAAAGACAACAATATAATGTCAGAAACATTCTGTACTGTAAATCCCGACTAGATAATTAACTACAGATCATATTTGTATGAGTGAACATTATTACAGAAGGATCTGACTTCCTTATACCAGATTCTATAGAAACTTAACACTGTACAGTTCTGCTACCCAACAATATGAGGACAGTGTAACACACACACTACAATCACTGGTCCTACCATATGAGGACTTCTACTTAAACACACTCATGTCCTTCACAGCTTAAAACAATATGAGGACATGACGACTGAACACATGTAGAGTTCATGTTCCTGACTTCTTACTTCTCCTGCTGTTGTCAATAAAAGCTCTAAACCCAACACTGATGTAAAGCCATCTATTTCCCCAGAAATTAAATCATGTACACTGATCAGTGGGAGGTTAAATGGACAAAAACATGTGTAAAAGGACAAAAATATCAAATGTAGTCAGAATAAAGATCAAGCTGATGCTTTAAGGGAAAGTTTGGACTAATAAATGGTATAGACAATTACTTTCTCCTAATGCTAATGTTGATTTTGGTTAACTTTGACTCATACTGATTGTTTTAATACAATCAAAGTGCATTTCATTTATGCACTAGGCCCAACTGACACATATACTTGATACCAAATACAAAAAAATAATGTGTAACCTGTTGGAAGAATAAAGTGGGTATGTCACTCACCAATTGGTCTGAAGGAGGTTGAGACAGGACCTCAGCACTTGGTGTCTACAACAAAAGACAACAATATAACGTCAGAAACATTCTGTACTGTAAATCCCGACTAGATAATTAACTACAGATCATATTTGTATCAGTGAATATTATTACAGAAGGATCTGACTTCCTTATACCAGATTCTATAGAAACTTAACACTGTACAGTTCTGCTACCCAACAATATGAGGACAATGTAACACACACACTACAATCACTGGTCCTACCATATGAGGACTTCTACTTAAACACACTCATGTCCTTCACAGCTTAAAACAATATGAGGACATGACGACTGAACACATGTAGAGTTCATGTTCCTGACTTCTTACTTCTCCTGCTGTTGTCAATAAAAGCTCTAAACCCAACACTGATGTAAAGCCATCTATTTCCCCAGAAATTAAATCATGTAAACTGATCAGTGGGAGGTTAAATGGACAAAAACATGTGTAAAAGGACAAAAATATCAAATGTAGTCAGAATAAAGATCAAGCTGATGCTTTAAGGGAAAGTTTGGACTAATAAATGGTATAGACAATTACTTTCTCCTAATGCTAATGTTGATTTTGGTTAACTTTGACTCAAACTGATTGTTTTAATACAATCAAAGTGCATTTCATTTATGCACTAGGCCCAACTGACACATATACTTGATACCAAATACAAAAAAATAATGTGTAACCTGTTGGAAGAATGAAGTGGGTATGTCACTCACCAATTGGTCTGTACAAGGTTGAGACAGGACCTCAGCACTTGGTGTCTGCAACAAAAGACAACAATATAATGTCAGAAACATTCTGTACTGTAAATCCCGACTAGATAATTAACTACAGATCATATTTGTATGAGTGAACATTATTACAGAAGGATCTGACTTCCTTATACCAGATTCTATAGAAACTTAACACTGTACAGTTCTGCTACCCAACAATATGAGGACAGTGTAACACACACACTACAATCACTGGTCCTACCATATGAGGACTTCTACTTAAACACACTCATGTCCTTCACAGCTTAAAACAATATGAGGACAATGTAACACACATTACAATCACTGGTCCCACCACACGAGGAAGGCAACTGAAACACACTCATGTCCTTCACAGCTTAAAACAATATGAGGACATGACGACTGAACACATGTAGAGTTCATGTTCCTGACTTCTTACTTCTCCTGCTGTTGTCAATAAAAGCTCTAAACCCAACACTGATGTAAAGCCATCTATTTCCCCAGAAATTAAATCATGTAAACTGATCAGTGGGAGGTTAAATGGACAAAAACATGTGTAAAAGGACAAAAATATCAAATGTAGTCAGAATAAAGATCAAGCTGATGCTTTAAGGGAAAGTTTGGACTAATAAATGGTATAGACAATTACTTTCTCCTAATGCTAATGTTGATTTTGGTTAACTTTGACTCAAACTGATTGTTTTAATACAATCAAAGTGCATTTCATTTATGCACTAGGCCCAACTGACACATATACTTGATACCAAATACAAAAAAATAATGTGTAACCTGTTGGAAGAATGAAGTGGGTATGTCACTCACCAATTGGTCTGTACAAGGTTGAGACAGGACCTCAGCACTTGGTGTCTGCAACAAAAGACAACAATATAATGTCAGAAACATTCTGTACTGTAAATCCCGACTAGATAATTAACTACAGATCATATTTGTATGAGTGAACATTATTACAGAAGGATCTGACTTCCTTATACCAGATTCTATAGAAACTTAACACTGTACAGTTCTGCTACCCAACAATATGAGGACAGTGTAACACACACACTACAATCACTGGTCCTACCATATGAGGACTTCTACTTAAACACACTCATGTCCTTCACAGCTTAAAACAATATGAGGACAATGTAACACACATTACAATCACTGGTCCCACCACACGAGGAAGGCAACTGAAACACACTCATGTCCTTCACAGCTTAAAACAATATGAGGACATGACGACTGAACACATGTAGAGTTCATGTTCCTGACTTCTTACTTCTCCTGCTGTTGTCAATAAAAGCTCTAAACCCAACACTGATGTAAAGCCATCTATTTCCCCAGAAATTAAATCATGTAAACTGATCAGCGGGAGGTTAAATGGACAAAAACATGTGTAAAAGTACAAAAATATCAACTGTAGTCAGAATAAAGATCAAGCTGATGCTTTAAGGGAAAGTTTGGACTAACAAATGGTATAGACAATTACTTTCTCCTAATGCTAATGTTGATTTTGGTTAACTTTGACTCATACTGATTGTTTTAATACAATCAAAGTGCATTTCATTTATGCACTAGGCCCAACTGACACATATACTTGATACCAAATACAAAAAAATAATGTGTAACCTGTTGGAAGAATGAAGTGGGTATGTCACTCACCAATTGGTCTGAAGGAGGTTGAGACAGGACCTCAGCACTTGGTGTCTACAACAAAAGACAACAATATAACGTCAGAAACATTCTGTACTGTAAATCCCGACTAGATAATTAACTACAGATCATATTTGTATCAGTGAATATTATTACAGAAGGATCTGACTTCCTTATACCAGATTCTATAGAAACTTAACACCGTACAGTTCTGCTACCCAACAATATGAGGACAGTGTAACACACACACTACAATCACTGGTCCTACCATATGAGGACTTCTACTTAAACACACTCATTTTCCTTCACAGCTTAAAACAATATGAGAACAATGTAACACACACTACAATTACTGGTCCTACCATATGAGGACTTCTATTTTCCTGTTGGTGGTTGAGACAGGATGGAGGGACAGCAGGGTAGTAGCTCGCACAAATGATTCTATTGACACAACAGGGAAGTGAGATTAATGAACTGAACACAACAGACTCTTTCAAAATAAAACAGGAAACATGGCATGAAAATACAAACGTGGTAATATACAGCCCTAACATAAATTCCTTAAAACGATGTTAATAACGTTATGCCAAAGTCAGCTAACCCACCACCAAACATAAGAAACTCAAAAACTTTAGAATAAAGTCAGAAACGCTGGGCCAGAAACCCAGACCGTGAGCGAATAACTATAATACTATTGATTTGTGCTAAATACGAAAACATTAATATTATCATTTAAATCCCCCCAAACATATCTTGTGTTGAAAAAAATGTGTGTTGCAGTTAGCTACACTTAAAAAGAGCTTAGGCTGACTGTCTCTGCAGTTGAAGATGCAGAGCACATGCTAGGCCGCAGGTCCCTTTAACTCCAGTGGGAATTTAAGAACAGTTAAATTTAACTTCTAATATCTATTGTTGAAGATAAATCTTAAGTAATTTTTTAACATTTATCATCATTCACCACTTTCAGTTTGTTCAAATCGATTGTGCATTGTTTTAATTCCGTTTAACTAACGTTAATTAGCTTGTTAAACATACAACTTTACCTTGCGAAGTGTGCGTCGAATCATGGATATCAAAGGTAAATACATACGTCAAGATAAATCTCTCCTGAGTGCTGAAGGTCCCGGATGTGCCGTTCACGCAGAGCTCAAGCGAGTTGATATCTTGCCGTGACCAGCAGCTCTTTGGTTGAGGCTTTCGAACAATCAGATGCAGCTTTACTCACTTGTTGACCAATCACAGACGTCGTTCTATGCTCCACTGACGAAATGCTGCATCCTCTCACCAGCCACGGACTCTCCTCGTCCATTTAACAACAAAAACACAGCAACACGTGCTGTATTTGAGGTAGGAACACTTGAGAACTGTCACAATGTTTTGCAAACTGCTGTTACAGTTAATTTCGTTCCGTTAATTTGTTTGGTACCTATTGTTAAGTAACACTTGGTACACATGTGGTTAGCTTGCTGGTCTAGTTTAAGTTAGCATGGGCATGCTGTTCACTGATGGAGTAAGGCCAAATTTGTCTTGATATTGTCAGTGTGTTATCATAAACATGTCCTAATTTGTTATGAAAAGAAGAGCAGCACCCCTAGACCCCCAGGTGAAAATACAGATAATAGATAAGCAATTTAAGAAAATAAGTATAATGTGTATAATAAATGATTTTACTGTCACTTTCCTGGGTCTGTTGACCCAGCGTTTTAAGTTTTAGTTTGTTTGGAAGTCGATGTTTATTTATAAGTTCTTTAGGTTAGCTAAGTTCATTTGTTTATTAGATTACCCTTGTTATGTCTGTTTTATTGTGAAAGTCCTTTTCCTATATCCAGTGTGTCTAGTTTTGTTTCCCCTTGTCTTGTTAGGTCTGATTTGTCCCAGCTGTTCCTCATCCCCTCATTATCTCTCTGTGTACTTGCAGTGGCTTGCAAATGTATTCGTCCCCCTTTTCCACATTTTGTCACATTACTGCCACAAACATGAATCAATTTTAATGGAATCCAATTGCAGCAAAAGGTGGTTCTACAAAGTATTGACTCTGGGGGCTGAATAATTACGCACACCCCAGTTTTCAGTTATTTATTTGTAAAAAATGTTTGGAATCATGTATGATTTTCGTTCCACTTCTCACGTGTACACCACTTTGTATTGGTCTTTCACGTGGAATTCCAATAAAATTGATTCATGTTTGTGGCTGTAATGTGACAAAATGTGGGAAAGTTCAAGGGGGCCGAATACTTTTGCAAACCATGCTGTGGATTAATAAGACATGCTGTGGATTAATAACTAATAAGTATGATTCAGTGCAGAGAGGTCTATTAACACATAGTGAGTGAGAAAGGTGACTGGAAAGGAAAAAACTTCAGTTTTCAGGCCCCTCTTCTGTGGAACCAGCTTCCAGTTTGGATTCGGGAGACAGACACTATCTCTACTTTTAAGATTAGGCTTAAAACTTTCCTTTTTGCTAAAGCATATAGTTAGGGCTGGACCAGGTGACCCTGAATCCTCCCTTAGTTATGCTGCAATAGACGTAGGCTGCTGGGAATTCCCATGATGCATTGAGTTTTTCCTTTCCAGTCACCTTTATAACTCAGTATGTGTTAATAGACCTCTCTGCATTGAATCATATCTGTTATTAACCTCTGTCTCTCTTCCACAGCATGTCTTTCATCCTGTTTTCCTTCTCTCACCCCAACTGGTTGCAACAGATGGCCACCCCTCCCTGAGCCTGGTTCTGCCAGAGGTTTCTTCCTGTTAAAAGGGAGTTTTTCCTTCCCACTGTTGCCAAAGTGCTTGCTCATAGGTGGTCATATGATTGTTGGGTTTTTCTCTGTACCTATGAAGGGCCTTGAGGCGACTTTTTTTTGTGATTTGGCGCTATATAAATAAAATTGAATTGAAATTGAATTGTACTGCTGCATACTGTGACATTTACAGTTGCTTAGTTAATTAAGTGACTTAATTACTCACTTTTATTTACTAATTTAATTACTAAATGAAGCTGGAATTGTGCATTCTGCAGTTTTTAATAGTGTGTTATTAGTTTTTAAAGAAGCAATATGCATTTTATACTATATTGTAAAAAGTATAAGGTAAGTTGAATTTAAAATATAATGAAATGTTGACTTTTTTCATCAATTCTTGTAGATACACAGAGTCGAGACTGAGCCTGATGATCATACTGAATCAGATGACAGCGGCAGGAATCTCCAAGTTCAACTGCAGATTGCAGATGCAATTATATTAATGCAGATTAATATAAACTCTTCAAGGGTCAAAATCTGCACACACATCATTCTGCATAGTGAAGGTCAGAAAATTTGTGCATTGATCTTGAGAAGTAAGACTCATTAATTAATAGTAATATAATTAGACAAATGTTGAAACTTTATATTTCGAGACATTTTGTCAACAACAAAAAAAACCAAGATGTGCAGGCACTGATAACTGAATCTAAAAACCTTCATTTTTGTCAAGATTTGCCTGATTTAACTGTTGTTACCCTTGCTTATAGCTCACCCTAAAATGTATAAAAATGGGAAAAGTTTTTGATATGTGTTAGAATGATTGTTTAATTGGCAAGGTTTGAACGAACAATTTTTAGAAGCCTCAAATCTTATCTGTTATTATTCCACGAATGATTCAAATAAAGTTCACCTCCATTTCAACATTGAATACGACTGTGGACATAAGAGCTAAAAGGTGCTGTCCACGCATGTGTCCGCTAAGCCCCAGAAGGGTATAACCTGGGTCAAATGTGTTATTGTGTCTGACACACCTACAATATGAGGACTCGCAGAGTGACGTCACTGAAAGTGTGTTTAAAGTGTGTTAAGTTCCAAAACTGGCCAGTAGGTGCGAAAACTGAAAATGAGGAAAAACGCTAAACACACTTAAACACACTTTTTCATAAAATTGTGATGTTTCAGGACTTTCGAGATTTTTGGTTTGGGAGCATGTTGGGAGCCTCTAGAACACTTTAGAAGGCTCAGAAAAATGAGGACCTCAAAAATGTCCTCATTTTTCTGAGCGTCCTCATTTTGTGAGTGTGTTATCATAAAATTGTCCTAAGATGTCATGAAAACAAGTACGAACAGACACGCACACACACACACACACACACACACACAAACAGACACGCACACACACACACACACACACACGAACAGACACGCACACACACACACACACACGAACAGACACGCACACACACACACACACACACACACACACACGAACAGACACGCACACACACACACACACACACACACACGAACAGACACGCACACACACGCTCAAAGTTTCACTTCTTGTTTTTTCGCTCTGATTGTGAAACTCGATGATGTGAGTCTCCAACTGTCACATGAAGCTTGACAAATGTCCTTCTTTGTTTATCGATCAGAGCGCCGCTCGATTAGTAGGACAGAATATTAGGAACACGCCCTGATCCAGCAGGCCGGAGCTGCTGGATCAGGGCGTGTTCCTAATATTCTGACACCTGAGTGTCAGATTAAATGAGCAGAGCTGAGGTGGTGTACACTGTCAGGCTGTAAAACACACGGAGAAAATCTAAGCAGCACATCTGGAAAAACTCCATCAGCACTGAAAGGCACAAACAGATGTTAACCTGAAACTTAACAGAACACACACTTACACACAGCTACAGGGTGGCTGTAGCTCAGGACGTAGAGCAGGTCATCTACTGAGCAGAACGGTGAGTCGATCCCTGGCTCCCTCCAGTCTGCACACCAAATATCTTTGGACAAGATACGAGCCTTGAGTTGCTCCAATGCCTCCAGTATCAGTGTGAGTGTTAGCGAGCATAGGAGAAAGTGTTGCTGTGAATGAGGCATGCAGTATGAAGTGGAATCTACACACACACACACACACACACACACACACACACATACACACACACAACAGTCTTTGTTCCAGCCTGAATCCCTGCATTGTTCTTGGGTCACAGGTGTGATACAGATGTGTAAAATCATCAGTGCTGAATTATAATTACTATGGTCTGTAACGTGCGGTGGACGTGAGGCTGTGGACATGAGGCTATGTTCGTGACGGCGAGCAGGTGATGTTCGTGTAAATCATGTGACCGCGGGCCTCGGCTTCACGTCCTGTTTCACTCGCCGCTCAGTTTTGTTTTGAGTCTCTGGGTGGTGTCGGTGGTGTTTGGATCAGAGACCAGGATGAGTCAGGGTCTGGGAACACACCTGTGCAGGAAACAGCCCCGAGGCTGTGCCTGTGTCACGGCACTGATCACATTCATTGTTCTGCATTGTGTTTTTGGTTTTGCTACATTTGATAAAAATGAAGTTGTGAACAATCAAACTTTCTCTGCTTAAAAGTGTGGACATTGTTTTGTGTGGTTTATTCACTTTTTAGCATTTTATGTAGATACTTCTTTCACACTTTGAGTTATAAAGGTTGTACAAAGCTGAACCGCTCAGAATGTGATTACAGTGACCCCTCGTATATCGCGGGAGTTACATTATAAAAATAACTTGCGATATGTGAAATCTGCAATGTTTATTTTTTAAGGCTGTAAAACCCCTCACTACACACTTTATACACTTCTCTCATCGCTTTAAACGCTGCACGGTCGTACTCTCTCTGCACGCCATATTATCCATTGTTGATCTGCACACGTCTGTTGCTGCCACAAACGTCACATGCTTGTACGTCATTGTTATGAGACACTCTCACTAACAAAATCCCGGTTTAGTAACGCAGTAACGCAGTGCTCTTATGGGAAAAAAATAGTAATCTAATTACCTTTTTGCAATAGTAATGCCTTACATAGCTCTTTTTGCACACAAATCTTTTTAATACTTCAATTTTTTGTCTCCATTTATTTATTTATACTATTTGTATTTTATCTGTCCTAGTCCTATTGTACATATTAACCGGTATCTGTGTGTGGACAGCAGAGAATTTTATTGTACAGACAAATGCTTTTCTTTGTACACAAGGACAATAAGCGCTTTGAATCTTGAATCTTACTTTACTCGTTACTTGAATAACGAGTAAAGTAAGATTCTGCCCACCTCTTGTTATTAGTGACAGAATTGATACCTCAGAGGAAAATAAGGACACTGAAACAAAACACCAGTGAATGGCCATCACTGTAGTGCTGCAGCAGCGAGTTCATGTTAAACCAGGATATACTGACCACTTCGTCTTTACCAGTAAGTGGCTGTTTGCTGTTCAGCTAGCTGCACTCAAACGGGAAAATGTTCCGGTTGAAAATAAATGGTGTAGTGTCGGGGGGGTCATCACAGGAAGAGCAGCGTGTCCTCCAACTTTTCCTCACACTTTAACTTTTAATAAAATAGGGCTTTTATTTTGAAAGTCACAGGAATAGGATTGCTCTACAAAAAAACTGAAGTTTTGACTTCAGGCGTCTTCACTCCAGGTGATCTCCATGACATCCCACCCGCTGGTATCATGATGGGCGCAGCCCAGTCTCCTGGCCAATCAGACACTGACCCTGCCGGTCCGGGCTCCACCTCAAGACTGCTGGAGTTAATCCAGACTCAGCAACATGAGGACACGTGGAGGAAGGAGGTCCTGAATCTGCTGACCCAACTGGTCCAGATCCAGACGGAGGCGGCCAAACAGCAGGCCCAGGTGGTCGATCAGCTTGGCACCCTGGGAACTCAGGCGAGTCCAGCTTTAGCCCGGCTTTAGTTAAATTTATCTTGGACTTAATGTAGTTGAGTTTATTTGAGATGAGATTAGCACGTTCGGTATATCATAAGTTTAGCCAAGGATTTTTACAGATACGTCATCACAGTTTTAACTCAGGTTTAGCTGATTTTAGATGAGTATATCTCAGATTTAGTTCAGATGCATTCTTATTAATATTAGTTTAAACTAAATTAATACAGCTTGTCTGAGTGCTGGAAGTTCTGGTTCTGCATTGTTTAAGATTTACAGACCGAGTATGCAAAAAGCCACCCAGATTAAGTCATTCAGAAGCGTTGATTAGCCATTTTTCATCTCAATATCTGCTGAGGAGATCAGTCTAACCTTGTCTGCATGTCTCAGGGGTTGCAGCAGATCCAGGATCTGCAGAACCTGGCTCGTCACCAGAGCCTGCTGGTTGAAAACCATCAAGCTTTACTGCTGCAGACATCTCGCATCGCCACACACCTGCAGGAGACCACCAAGAAGCCCGCCAGCAAATGAGATTCTCTGACCCTTTGTGATATCATCTTCTCTGCTGAAATTACACATTGTTAACCAGCCAATAAGAGTCCTATCAAACAACAAATGACTTTGATTTTTGTTCTAGCTGAACAACATCACATATTAACCAGTAACGCTCTAACAAACCTGCTGTCAGTTAATCAGTGGATCAGTCAGCTAACAGACCTCCTGTGTGTTAAATCAGATGATTTCAGTGGTTTCCTCTATGATTTTAAATAAAGTTGTGTTGTATCCTCTTCTCAGTGTTTGTACTTTTATTGAGACCCACTTTAAACTGATGTTGCTAACATCTGTAACATCTGCCCGCCCTGAAGAGACTCAGAAGTGCATCGTCGTCTCATAAACGTTTCTCAGGGTTTCACTCTGGTTTTATTTGCATGTTAATGTCAAGCAGGTCAGTTTATACACATAACTCATCAAACCGTAGCGCGTTCGTCTCACCAATGAAAAACTACATGAATGTGACACAGTGCTAGATGTTCCAGGTTATGGGAGCTGACACACAAAATCTGACCAATAAAGGATTAGGGATAAATCCACGTGGAATCCGTAAGCTCTGCTGTTCCCATCCCCGAGCTGTAAATGATGTTTCACAGAAGTTGCGTGTTCATTTCAGTATCGACTGTCTAAGGCATCTGTATTTCCTCATCTGTGTTTGGCGAATGTCAGGACTGGAACTCTGTTTTCAAACAAACCGCGGACTGGAAGTGTTAGTGTCCAAACTCACCGGCTGGGTGGCCAGTCTCTTAAAAGACACAAAGGTCCAATCAGGTGACTCAGCTCTGATTCAAGATTGAAAAAGTTATTGTCATGTACACCACAAAACACAGATGGTTATGCAGAGGAATGAAATTCTTACTTTGCAGGTTCCCTTCACACAACTAAAAAGAAAGTAATAAATAAGTAAAACAGTGCTTATGTGTGGGTGTAATCAGAGTTTAAAGTGCAAGTGGTTTCAACACTGTCACAGTAATAATATATACAGAGTATGCAAAATCAAGGTGTTTATGTAAAGATATGTACAAAAGTTGCTCATTTACAGATTAATATAAATATACAAAATTGAAAATTACAGGTTAAGGGTAATTACAGTTGTACACGGTGGGCCATTTATATGGATACACCGTAATAACATGGGAATGGTTGGTGATGTTAAAGTCCTGTTTGTGGCACATTAGTATATGTGAGGGGGCAAACTCCTCAAGATGGGTGGTGACCATGGTGGCCATTTAGAAGTCGGCCATCTTGGATACAACTTTTGTTTTTTCAATAGGAAGAGGGCCATGTGACACATCAAACTTATTGGTAATGTCACAAGAAAAACAATGGTGTGCTTGGTTTCAACGTAACTTTATTCTTTCATGAGTTATTTACAAGTTTCTGACCACTTATAAAATGTGTTCAATGTGCTGCCCATTGTGTTGGATTGTCAATGCAACCCTCTTCTCCCACTCTTCACACACTGATAGCAACACCGCAGGAGAAATGCCAGCACAGGCATCCAGTATCCGTAGTTTCAGGTGCTGCACATCTCGTATCTTCACACCATAGACAATTGCCTTCAGATGACCCCAAAGATAAAAGTCTAAGGGGGTCAGCCCGATCTGACCTTGGGGGCCATTCAACTGGCCCACGACGACCAATCCACTTTCCAGGAAACTGTTCATCTAGGAATGCTCGGACCTGCACCCATAATGTGGTGGTGCACCATCTTGCTGGAAAAACTCAGGGAACGTGCCAGCTTCAGTGCATAAACAGGGAAACACATCATCATGTAGCGATTTCAAATATCCAGTGGCCTTGAGGTTTCCATTGATGAAGAATGGACCCACTATCGTTGTACCCCATATACCACACCAAACCATCACTTTTGTTGTTCCAACAGTCTTGGAGGATCCATCCAATGTGGGTTAGTGTCAGAGCAATAGCGGATGGCACTTTACTGATGACGTTTTGAAGGTTTAATGGCAGTAAACCATCAATCTCACCGTAAGAGCTGGGGATGTATACATAGAAACAGCGTGTAAGCAAAAAAAAATTCACACTCTTACAATCGTAAACCTTATAACATAAAGTTCGTTTCAACGTAACATTTAACAAATGTAGCAACTGTCACAAAAACATCTAAACGTGTCCTTATTTGTATCATAACCATACGTTGTGCCTCTATCAAGGGGGTTGCTAATGACAAAAGAAATCTCCATAGGCTCTGTTAAGCCATCACATTTCAAAACTCCCGCGACTGCCGCTGAAAACTGCGCCAAAAACAGTTTTACAGGAAATCGTCCCATCAAAATAAAAGCTTCTACACCCGAACAGGATGTTGGTAGTAGAAAACAGCGATGAGTGCCAAAATAAGGTGCAAGGAACTAAATAAAGGCATTCAGGGTCATTTACACTGCGTTCACCAGATATCAACACAATTTCGATCCGCTCCTCACGTGTTAACCTCTTCGACATGTCAATGGCTGTGAACAAAGATAAACTTGTAAATAACTCATGAAAGAATAAAGTTACGTTGAAACCAAGCACACCATTGTTTTTCTTGTGACATTGCCAATAGGTTTGATGTGTCACATGGCCCTCTTCCTATTGAAAAAACAAAAGTTGTATCCAAGATGGCTGCCTTCTAAATGGCCACCATGGTCACCACCCATCTTGAGGAGTTTGCCCCCTCACATATACTAATGTGCTACAAACAGGACTTTAACATCACCAACATTCCCATTTTATTACGGGGTACCCATATAAATGGCCCACCCTGTACTATTCAGGTATATTCAGGTGTGTGCTCTGTGACCGCTGTGTTTGATGGGTTCAGGTGTCTTTCTATTTGTTTCAGAACCTCCTGATCCACCATCGATCCGTCTAAATTCTGACTTCCTTCCAAGTAAATCTGATCGAGTTCTTACTGCTGGCACCGATTTCAGCCTCAGTTGCCATGGTAACGGGTCAGTTCACTGGACCAGCACTGCATTTCCACTGGTGTATCGGGGCAACCTACCAGACCCTGTGGAGGTCAAACGTGCTACACCCAGGCACACTGGAACATACACCTGCAGATACACCAACGAGAGCCTGGCGCACCTGAACAGCTGGATCCACCTGTATGTCACAGGTAAGATCAGTAGTCCTCCTGAAGTTCCTTTAGTTAGTGATATTGGTTGTTCCTTATACTTTTAATACAAATGTGACCAGACTGAACTCATTCATAGAATGACCTCCAGTTTTCCATAATCCCCCTCTCTCAGACCCAGCAGATCTCTCCAAAGTGTTTGAAACCCCTCATGGCATCCCCAATCTCAAGGAGGGTGAGGACTTCCTGTTCAAGTGTCTACTGACTGACCCCTTGGTAACAAATCTCACCCTTCAATCAGAGGACGGGAGAAACCTGCCAACTGCCATGAACGTGACCTTTGATCCTCGAAGAGGAGCCCTAATCCGAGACCTGAAGGCTTTGTTCAATGGCCGCTACGTGTGTTCAGGCTGGAAGGATGGCAGACAGTTCAAATCCAGGCCCATGAACCTGCTGGTGCTCCCTGGTAACACGTGTCTATCTCTACACTTGTTTATCTATACACCTGTCTGTCTGTATACCTATCTGATTACCTGTTTGACTTCACCTGTCTGTATGCAGTGTTGCGCCACCCCCCCTCCCTGTCTGTTAGTCAGGATGAATTTGTCCGTCTGGTAGGAGAGCGTTTTGAGGTTACCTGTCTCTGCAGTAACCCCACCCACTTCTATAGCGTTACCTGGACAGACCCAAGAAAGCAGGTGAGAGATCAGAGGTCACCTGTGCATTTTCAGTCCTAATATTCCAAGTGCTGATTGGTTGTTTGGTTTATTTCAGAAACTCGAAGCCACTTTAAGTCGTTACTATGGTAACAGGCGGCTGTACATCAACAGCACTCTGAGCATCTCTGAGGTCACCCAAACGGACAATGGACAGTACATGTGTACAGCAATTAACGAGGCCGGGGTCGCCACAGCAACCATCCAGCTCAAGGTGCTAGGTAAGTTAAGACATTTACTGATAAACTAAAACATCACTACTTCCATGTCTAATGGAGTAAACTGATCCTGCCACAGTTTGTTCGCCCGGTTCAAATCACAGACAAACAGTATCCTACAGTTGTTTATGTTTTTGAACCCATTTTGCACAGAAATGTATTGATAGCAGTGTTGAATATTCTTACACAGTAAAAAAAAGATGAAACAAAACAAAAAACAACAACTATACGTAAAATAATTAAAGATGGTTTGTTTTTCTGTTTTCAAAAGAGGTAGTGGTGTATTTAATTACAACCTGTAATTTATTGCAGTTTACTTTTACTTGTTTAATTTAGTGCTGTCAGTGTTAATCTTGTTAAAATTACGTTAACGCCATGACCACATTAACGTGGCAAATCTCCATTAATGAGTTAACACAGATCGCCCCGTGCGCCAACGCGTTAATGAGCTAACCATGCTAACGCTTTGACGCCGTGCAGCCCCACACACGGAGTGATCCACATTAACTTGCTAACGGAGATTTGACGCGTTAATGCGGTTATGGCATTAGCGTAATTTTAACGAGATTAACGCTGACAGCACTAGTTTAATTGTTTACAAAAGGTTTGAGGTGTGAAATAAACTGCAATGGAGTTTGAAAACTAAATATGTGTGTGTGTGTGTGTGTGTGTTGTTGGAGGATGTATTTGTGCGGGGATTGGGGGGGTAGTATTCTTGTAAAACATAGTGGGCCCTAGCAAACAAAGTTTGGGGGCCTGAAAACTGAAGGCTCTCCCTCCCATTCTACTTTTGAATACTCTAGGAACCAGAGTGCCATCACCCTGTGTTCTTTCTAGGGGGCAATAGCCGTGTTTACAAAAACACTTCCTCACATCTGGCCTCTCTAAACACTTTTGGTCATTTTGGTTGCACCGTTTCTAACCTAATGTTTGTACACTCATTGCCTTAGAATGAGAATGCAGGTTCAAAGTCACACACATCCACCAACAGTTTCTCCTCTTCCTCAGAACGCCCTTACCTGAGAATCTACCTTCAGACGAGTGAGCACGTACAGGTCAGAGGACACCTGTCTGCAGCAGATGAAATACAGGTTAACATTAGTGGTGGGTCACTGGAACCCATCACTAATGTTAGTGCTTACAGAGCTAGCAGCGCTAAAGTTAACGGCAGCAGCAGGGTGGAGGTTTACGAAGGTCGTGATGTGGCCCTCACCTTCCTGCTGAAGGCCTATCCTCCAATCACAAGCCAGCGCTGGACCACACCCACACACCTCATAAACAATGACAGTACGGTGTACCAGGAGAGCTACGCTGCTAACAGCTACAGGTGAGCAATGGCTCCAGGCTACTCCCACTCTATTGTCAGGAGCGCCTCAGTGTTTTAAGGTGGTATTTCCTAGGTGGAATATTCGGTGTTCCTTTGAGGTGGTAGTGTTTGTACAAGGGCTTGTTAAGTTGGTAGTGATGGTGTAAACATTTTTTAAGGCGGTATTTTTGATGTTGCAGCTCGGAAGCCACCCTGCTGCTGCATCGCATGCGTCCGGAGGATCGGGGGCAATACTTGTTTCATTTCTCTAACTCCTTCTTCAGTGGCTCACACACCATCGACCTCAAGGTCTTCCGTAAGAAAGCTTTTGTAATCACGTTCTTCCTCACCTCAAGCTTCTCACAGTCTGACATCTGGTCGCATGCTATACTATAAGACACCTGAATACACAGTTTCTCCTTTTAGTTGTCATGATCCTGAGTCGTTGACCCAGCGTTTTGTGTTTCATTTTGGTTTCATCTTGTGTTTGGTGTTTATTCTGATTCTGTATTAATTCTTTGGGTTGATTGTCATGTTTATTATCCCTACCTGTGTCTCCCCTCTGTGCTCCGTTCAGGTGCCTGCTTTTTTTGTTGTAAAACAGTCTGTGTTTCCGGTTTTACTTTGTAGGTCTGCTCCTCGTTATGTCCATTAGTGTCAGCTGTGTCCACCCCTGCATGTCATCTCCTCATTACCTAGTGTGCATTTATAGTGTGTGTTGGCTTCTGTTCGTCGTTGGATCGTCTGTGTTTCTCGGTGTAACCACGTCTCTCTGCGTTCTCCGTTCTCCGTCTCATGCTTAGGTTTGTCATTTAGTTTTCCCAGTCTAGGTTCTTTCCTCACTGCCTGCTCTGTCGCTCCACTTCTGTAAATAAACATCACTCTCATCACCAGTCAACTGCCTGCATTTTGGCCCACACGGCTCACCCCGCCAGCCGTTACATTAGTAGTATATCTGATGTTGAGGGCAGTCTAATCTACTTTAACAGAAGTCGCTGAATGTCTGAAACGTTCCAGATGCCATGGTCTGTGCTGTTTTCTCATCCCCTTCTGATCACATCATCCCAAAATAAGCTCTCAGCTGATGTTTATACCTCTGTTTTTGTCTTTTCTGAAGTCTGAGAAAACAGTTTTGTTATTTTAGGTTTTCCGACTACTGATGTCACTTTGGAGAACAGTACTCTGACATGCAACAGCTCAGGATATCCACTACCCACAATTCTCTGGTTCACCTGTCCTGGCATCCAGCCCTCGTACGTATGCTGGCGCTGCAGCTACAGGCTGCAGAATCATGTGAAATCTGTCCTGAGGGAGGCGCTGTTTTAAAAATAAAAATGTTGCTTCTCTTACAGGTGTGCACACATTGCTACCAATGAGGTTTCTCAGGCCAGTGTGACCTCACAGGACGGTGAGGAGGTGAGGTCCCACTTCCTCCTGTCAGCTGATGATGATGTCACTGTGGAGTGTGTTGCCTCCAACCTCATGGGAGAGTCTCTGCGGGTCTTCCATCATCGTAAGTGTGGGGGAATAAAACTGGATTAATCAGACGTGTAGCAGTTAAACTGATCTCTTTCATTATCAAACTGGTTTAAATCAAGATTCCTCAGAGTTCCTCTTTTCTACAGGGAATCCAATCATCTTCACTCCGCCTCTGATTGGAGTTCTGAGTGCCACCGCTGTCCTCTTCCTGCTCCTATTGGTCGTCTTCTACAAGTGCAGACAGGTAAATTTACTGATCCTCCTGTAGAGCTCACCAGGTCAGAGATCAGTCATTTTTGTTGTAGCTAAGCAGGGAGGTGGGTGAGTGGGTGAAGCCTATCAGAGGCTTGTTGGACTGACAGCTTGATGACTAATAAACAATCTTCACCTGCTGTTCTTCTTCTGCCAGAAACCCAAGTATGAGATCCGCTGGAAGATCATCGAAAGCACTGATGGAAACAACTACACCTTTGTTGACCCCACCCAGCTGCCATACAATCAGGAGTGGGAGTTTCCCCGAGACAAACTCCGCCTCGGTACGAAACATTGGGTTTTAATCAGGGAGCATTCACAACGATGGCCGTCTAGAGGTTTTGTATTGTAATGTGAGGCATTCGGTGACAGTGGGAAAGGAGAACCCCCTTTTTAACATGAAGAAAGTTCAGACAGAATCAGGCTCACGCTCACTTTAACCTTCAAACTGAGGATCTGACTCCTCAGCCCTCCTCTCTCCGGCTTCTTCTTCACGTTCTCGACTTTCTGTCTTTCAGGTCCCATCCTGGGCTCTGGGGCTTTCGGGAAGGTTGTTGAGGCCACGGCGTATGGTTTGGAAACTGACAACAAGATCACCAGAGTCGCTGTCAAGATGCTTAAACGTTAGTACGCAGTTTCATAATCACAATCCTCATCATTATCATCATTATCACATCGTATTGTTCGTGTTGTATGATCCAATGTATCACCTGTTTGTCCACAGCAAGCGCTCACTCGGAGGAACGGGAGGCTTTGATGTCTGAGCTCAAGATTCTCAGCCATCTCGGCTACCATGACAACATCGTTAACCTGCTGGGAGCCTGTACTCATGGGGGTGATGATGATGTTTCGTAAATACTGATTGTAGACTGTAGGTCAAAGATTCATTGTGAAAATTTGCAAACTTAAGGTCTGAATAAGTTAAAACAGGTGAGTTATAGAAACAATCTGCCCTCATACAGGTGTTATGACGTCTGTGTATCAGGCTGTAAACATGTTTATTTCTGCTGTAAAATTTTAACATGTGAGTCTATGGGGAGTGACTCACTGCTGCTTCTGCTGGCTGCCAGAGGAACTGCAGGTTTGGTTTGATTTCCATCTCAGAGCCTGATGCTCTGTATTACACTAAAAATATAGCACTCCCTGCTGTGTGGTTGCCGTCCTCTGCAGTCTGGAAATAAGCCGCTCATCAACTTAAGCCAAAGTGTGCTTCAAATGAAGCGCATAGTTCCTGGGGGGTCTATCACGTGGACATCAGCTGTTAGACTCAAAGAAGATAAAGAAAAGCCTGAATAAAAGACAGTAATTTCAACTTGTGGTTTTCTGACCTTTGACTATCCAGGGCCTATGCTGATGATCACAGAGTACTGTAGCCATGGCGACCTGCTCAACTTCCTGCGGGGTCGTGCTCAGGACATCATGGCATCCATGGTGACTGTGGATGAAGTACAGGAAGAGGCTTTCTATAAGAACGTGGCGGCCCAGCACGCCAGGCTCCGCAGGTGTGACGCCTCTCAGTTTCAGAGCATCTGTCTTTCATGCTGCTCACACCTGTGCACTTTATTATCATCACAGCTTTTAGAGGAAAGGAAAGGCTGAGTGTGCCTCAGCACACCTACAGTTACTGATTGTGAATCACTTAGATCAGATCAGATATTAATACCAAAGTAAACACGCTGCTTCACACTGACAGCCAGCTCTAACACCTGTACGCGCTAGGGTTAGGCTATTCTGTATTTGGCTGGTATGCTTGTTGAGAAGTTCAGGTTAGGTTTCATTGCAGCCTCACCATTACCTGTTCAAACCCCAGCTGATGTGCAACATCCAATATGTGTTGCAGTGACAGCGGGATCTCATGCTGCTCGGAGTATCAGGAGATGCAGCCAATTCTGAGTGCAGGGCAAACACACCAGGGTAAGAACCTGAACTCACCTCCAGGTAAAACACGGCACCACGGTTCTTCGTTCACAGATGGATTTATTCTTCAGTCACACTTCTCCTCCAGACCACCATAAAATCTACCATCAAACTGTCATTACATAAATGCACTGAATGATCAAACATAAATATTGCTAGTAAACATTTAAACCAAAGTTAACAAATGCACAATAAACAAAGCACCTCACTGGCTACATGCAACCACGAGGGAATGAGTCCGCTTCAGGAACAAAAACTGAACAAAGCACTTCCAGACTTCTTTTTCTCTTCTTTACAGCTGCCTTTCACTTTGAAACAGCTTATTTAATCCTTCTTGTGACTTATTTAACTTACAACTTAGCTTCTTTGCACGTGCTTTCTTAACGTCCCTTAGCGCCACTTAAAGGGGCCTGTGCGCAACATAGAATGTAACATGTTCAAAAAGGAACAACAATAAATAAAGGAAATAAATAACATACATAATCACAATAAATTAAACAAATTGACATAATTTATATTTATGGCAATTAAAGAACTCATCTCACTGTCTTTCTCACAGGTGTGCAGACAGATGGTCTTTCAGTCAGTGACCTCATGAGCTTTTCCTACCAGGTGTCTCAGGGTCTGGACTTCCTGTCCACCAGGAATGTAAGGAAACACTCACATGGGATCATTTTTCACAACAATCACCATTGTCTCACCTGTGCGTCTCACCTGTGTGGTTCAGTGTATCCACAGAGATGTAGCAGCGAGGAATGTCCTGCTGACTGATCGTCATGTTGCAAAGATCTGCGACTTCGGTTTGGCCCGAGACATTCGCAATGATGACAGTTACATCGTTCAAGGAAATGTCAGTGTTCATATTTTATTTTGATACTCGTTGCTGTTTATTTTAACACTCACTGTGTTTTATTTTGATACTCGCTGTTTTATTTTGACAGGCCCGCCTCCCAGTGAAGTGGATGGCTCCAGAGAGCATCTTTCAGTGCGTCTACACGGTGCAGAGCGACGTCTGGTCCTACGGAGTCTTACTCTGGGAGATCTTCTCTCTGGGTAACCATGGCAACACCACGCACCACCTCAGCCAGTCACATTTCAGCTCTGGTGATGAGCAGTACGTGACATTCAGCAGCCATTCTCTGAGACAGTCTTCTGTTCACCTGTCCAGGAAAGAGCCCATACCCAAACATTGCCGTGGACACCAACTTCTACAAGATGATCAAAGATGGCGGCCACATGGAGCAGCCTGACTTCGCCCCGGCGGAGATGTGAGTTCACAGATGCTTGTGTCAGTGCTCATAAGTTGTTTTGAAAGTGACGCTCACCTGTCTCTGCAGGTATCAGCTGATGAAGCTCTGCTGGAGCCTTGAGCCCACCCACAGACCCACCTTCAAAACCATTGGTCAGCTCATCAGCAGACTTCTCCCCTCCACCAATGATATGTCATCACGTTACAGCGACCAGGTGAGGATGTGAGGGCCCACGAGCCCTCTGTGTCGTCTAACAGGCTGTGCCTCATCATCTTTCTTCTTCTTGTGTCCTCAGCCGACTTACAGGAACATCGACGAGTGCAGAGAAGAAGAAGAAGAAGAAACAATGAAGAGAGAGGATGAGAAGCCAGGTGAGCTCACCTGTTTCTGTGATAGAGTTGCAGGGTCAGAGTCTTTAACCATCATGAAGCATAGACGCTGGCGTGCAGATGTAATCACGTGATCAGTGTTTAACGAGTAAAAAGCTGAGTCCCAGTCAGATGAGTTTGGGCGCATTAATGACGTCTTTTGAGGTTTGAAGCCAAAGCCTGATTGGTCCAAAGACCACAAACAAAGCCTTCTGGGACCGTTATGTGTTTATAGAGATGAGTTTTTAGAACTGAACAGTACATCTGCATAATGACTGAAACCAGTGGGCTGGTTTCAGTCATTATGCAGATGTCCTGTTTATAAGATTGAAACCTGCAGTCAGCTGAGACTGAAGACGTCACCTGATGAAGACGAAACGTTTCTCCCAGAAACGCTTCGTCCAGATGAACAGAATCAACTTTTGGAGATTTATTTTCCTGGATGAATGAATCAAGACGTCGAACTGAAGTCGATCAGAAATGTTGTGATTAATGCAGTCATTAATCATTAACAGTGTGTGTCTGTAGTGAGTCAGAGCCTCGTTGTGTTGTTACCTGACACAGGTGTATCAGGTTATTAGGAAAACCCTTTTTATGTTAGCTCAGCTAAGAACTGCTGTGATGATAAGAGAGGCAGTAAATGTCACTCTGTGTTCAGTCGGATCACCTTCTCCATCAGAAGGTAAATAAAGGATTCACACACACCTGCGGTGCCTTCATGGTACCCTCGGAGAAGCTGTGAGTTTCAAACTACAGACCCTGGTGTTGTGCTCCAGGCTTCAGGTCTGTCCTGCGGCTCTTTACTGGAGCTTGTCTGTGATACGTGAGCCGTGTGTTTGTGGTCCTCAGTCACACTGATGTTTTGATGCTAACACGGCGGCTCAGAGCTGATAGGGATCAGCTGATTGTTGGGTCTTCCCAGGGTTGAGCAGCTTGAGGTGAGCTGGCCCTGTATAAATAAATTAATCTGAGCTGTGGGTGTATTATTACCAGTAAAGGTATGCGTGGAGGATCTAAAGCGACAGAAATAAGAATAAAGTCTGAACCCAGGCTTTCCTTTGGCTTTCATGAAAACGTATACTAAATAATATACTAAATAATAATAAATAAAGTTATGGGAACATTATGATGCAGCTCCAAACAGGTTTTAATTCGGCAGATCTGAGATCTGCTCAGAGTGGTTAATGAAGGGATGAGAGAGAGGTCTCTAAAGTTTCCTTCACGTGTGTCAGTAAAATGACACCTGACTGTTGAAATATTTGATAGGATGACTGAGTTTTAATGTGAGAAACACCTTCACCTCTGATGAGACCACGCCATGACCTCTGACCTCTCCCTCTGGATTTCAGTCACAGTCTGTCCTGATTGGTTGAACTGTGTGTGACTCTGAGATGAAACCATGACATCACAATAAAATGTCCCGATTTCAGAGCAGGACGACGACGAGGGGAAGGAATCAAAGATGCCGAACATCTACCAGCTGTCCTGAACCTCTCGTCCAATCAGAACTGAGAACCCGGTCATATCTCCTGGCTGAGGACACTCATCCTCACTGCTGAAAACTTTATGGACAAACTGCAGCACCAACCAAACTCTGTGTCACACCAGCGGATCAAAGCTTTAAACTCGGATTCTGTTTTTTAAACTTACATAGAACGTTTCCAGATGTGGGCGTTTTTTATCTCTGATGCTGAGAGTCGAGTCGTGGCGGTGGATGATCATTTTTATGCAAACCGTCCTGTTTCTGATTCTTCTGATGTTTCTGGCTGTAAAATATCTAAAATTAGTTTTGCTTTCATTTGTTTTCTTTATCAAATAAAATGTTTGGTGTGAAACTCGTCACAGCTGTGTGTAACGTGAGCCACGTGTCTAAGCGTGTTGGGTTGTTTCCGTGCGCATTCTGAGTGCTCGCTGTGTATTTTGTGGTAAACCTGCCGATGCTCGTGTGATGTTTGTGTAACAATAAAGTTTCTGTGATGATTTGGTTCACCTGTCACCTGCTCTGGATGATTTCACAAGGAGCAGGTAGAGGAGGAAACACACACGAGTGCCGTCAGTGATTCTGTTGACCTGTTTTTACCTGTGATAAGCACAGACACAGTGTTCAGTGTTGATGGGCGGAGCCTATTGCGTGAACAGGTAACAAACAATAAAGTAAAACTTTAACAGTCGTTGAACAGCTTCATCACACCGCTTTCATTAATTACATCTTTATTTGCTGATGATTAATGAGTCTCTGTTCCAGCTGTCAGGTAAGTGCGGGGGC